>NW_028280910.1:1305000-1582500 GCF_059751285.1 Brachycentrus maculatus
CTTAAAATATTTTTTTTCTTATTTAAAAAAATTAAAGAGATCCTTGAGCGTCATGAGATTGCGCCAATTTCGTTTTATTTGGTTAAAGTTTATCTCTTCTTCGGGTTATTTGTAATCAATTTCGCGTTTTTTTTTAAATATATGCATTACTGCACTAAAACCCTTCTCTTCTAAATATGAAGATAGAAAGGCTATTATGGGTAATTTCAATTCTTCCCACAGAATTAGGTATTGATGACGAAAACGTATCCAAAAATTAATATAAACACATTGATTACATATTATTTTGGCTTCACAGTCATTTTGCAGATCAATAAATTACTCTTTTAAATTTGGACTAACACTTTCTACGTCTGATAAAAATGGATTGATTAACCAAGCTGATATCAAAAGTTCCTGTTAGTCTTTGAACCGTATTATCATATCTTCGATAAGGGCATTAATGTGGCTATGATACTATATGTCTTTTTTAATGGGCCCTTGTTTTATATGAAGAACTTGATAATATTGAGTATTATGCCAAAGTTAAAGTTAAATTTTGCGTATGAAAGTGTAGTTTTTCTTTATTGACACAACGTTCCCTTGAACCTCCCGCTCCCTTCTGCAGCACCCCCCAAATGCGAAAATTTTAAAAACGCCTAGCCAGACTTCCAAAACGTCCAGAAAGGGGCGCTGGCACCCCCGATAAGAAACATAACTTCAGGAAGTGGTGGACACTCCTTCTGTCCTTTTAAAATATTGTGTTTTCTGGAATTTTATATATATTATAGTAAGTCAAAAAAATTACCATTACCATTTACCGTTGTACGGCTGAGTTGAGTAACCATTATTAAACTGAACTTTTGAACTCAACTAAACGCCTAAACTCTTTTTATAAATGTCGCGTTTTAGCCGTGACCTTTCTATTTTTGTTTACACTGAAATAAATAAATTTAGATAGTGAAATATCTTCTTTGTAATATTAATATTATAATTTTGAAAATATGTAATACAACAAATTTCAATATCAATACCATTTAACCTGAAAAATTAATGATAAATATTTCGGCGGGTGGATTCGACATTCAGCCGCGGCGAAGTCACGCCCAGCCGCGGCGAAGTCACGCCCAGCCGGGAGTTTAGTACTAGTAGCCGTTTACGTCACTTCCGGCCGCTAGCGAATATCACTTCCAGCCATAAAAAATCGAGGTAGTTGGCGGTCTTTATATAAATAGTTAGTCTGTGATTTGCTGTGAATTATATAAATTAGTCTGTGCTGTAAATTAGCAAAAATCTATAACTTTGGCACTGTGAATTGTAAACGTGGCCAAAATAAATCTGCAGTTCGAGGTACGTGGTGCTCTTTTTTTATATCCTGTTATGATTTATATGATCGAAAATAAGGAAACATTTAGAACTAAATATATGTTCATTGTATAGTTACGTTTTTTAGTTCAATCTACAATTAAGTTTATCTGCAAATTTTGGTACCCTGGTGATATTTATCACCTTCTGTTGTCTCAATCCTGTGGATTGGTCTGCAGCAACAAATGACACCTCCTTTGCCATTCCGGTCTATTATGCGAAACCCTCGTCATCTCCTCAAAAGAATACGTAAAATAAAGTAACAATGTATGCAAAATTATGTTAGGTTGTGTACATAAGTGCCCTTTTAGGTTTTATCTTATAATGACAAAAAAATGTTGCTTTTTAAAGAATAGAGTTAGAAGATCAAGCAAAAATGAAGCTTATATTCTTCTTTGGTCTCAATCCTGCGGATTGGTCTGTAGCAACAGATGACATCTCATCGCCATTCTCGCCTATTTTCGGAAGTCCTCTTCAGCTCCTCATACGTCGAGTAGCCCATGTCTTTGTATAAGTCGCTTATATCAAGTCACTTTTATCCTAAATTAACGTTTGTACTTCATGTAATCATAGTAATATTTAACATGTAAACCAACACACATCTAGGAATTGGTAATGAAATTTGTAAAATTGCACAAGCTGAGGCCCAAACATAGATTCGCTTGGATTTTAGGGTGTTAATTAAAAATAAATTCTTTTTCAGCCATTCTCGAATTGAACCTACGAAGAGGATCTTACTTAGGAGAGAGCCCCGTAATTCGCGTGTTCCAAAGAAAAAGAAGAGCTTCAATGCCTCTATTGTCCTGAGCGACCCCGAGTCAATTAATTAATTAATTGCTCTAGGTGCTCAAAAGATGTATTTCTAGATTTGAGTTAGACTCTTCATTATTTGATGGGTCTGAAAGGATCAGAAATACTGCCCTCAGAAGACAAGGTTGGTCTTATTGCAGTGTTAATAAAATTTCATTAATGTGTTCGGCATTCACTTTGTTGTAGTATCTATCCATTTTAAATTAAAGTTTAAAATTTACTCAGTAAACATCACTTGTCCTTCAAATCTATTGTCTTAGTATTACGACGCATTCAGTGATGGGATTCAAAATTTTCAAGAACCGGTTTGCCCTTTAGGTACTATCGCTACCCTGGGGGGCAGTACCTAAAGGGCGAACCGGTTTTTGAAAATTAAAAAAATATATGTATTTTTACATTTATTAATTTATTTGTTTTTTATTCTACAAATAAACAGAACATTCACATAAAAACTGAGAATGCTCCAATTATAATAGTAGGTATAGATTTAAAAGTTAGTCCACTGGATGCCGTTGGTGTCATATTTGTCTATGGTGGTTGGGGCTGGTCGAGGCACCGCAGCATGTATCCCTGCTCTCTAATTTCTATAGCCTAAGTAGGTGTCCACCACCATAATGTACAAGTTAGGCACGCATGCTGCAGGTCCCGTGTTTGATTCTTGATTGATTGAGGGATTGAAATAAATAAATGTGATTTTTCAGTGCAGGACAGATCTCTTACTTACAGCTTACTCTTTTAACAATCAATATAGCACTGGTTCGATGCAATGCAGTGCCCTATGCACCATAAGGCATTGATGAGGGTTAGAATTTATTCTACTAGTTTCCAACTTCTTCGAGAAGAAGTTAGAAGCTATCCTATATGTATGCATTCGTACAAACCTAAGTAATAACAATATATTTTTTCTACTTACAGGTATTGATAGCACTATCAAAGGATTGTCAGTTCCGGAACCAATGTCTGCCAGATGATCATATGTAATATACTGGGAAAAGTGAAAAAAGCTATGCGTATTTAGCATTGTGATTACCAAATATTGGATCAGAGTCACCCATTCTCCAAGAGTCTTATTTCCGAAAAGTGATTTGTTACACCGCAAAGACTGGCAGCTGCCCAAGCATGCCAGAGAGGATGCAGGGGGATGTTGGCGTAGAAAAGTGACCCTTACAGAATAGCATAATACAGGACATATCTGTTGAATAAACCAATGCCGATTTAAATTACACGCTACTCTAAAACAAATATCCTTTTGCCATAAAAAACCAGAAGTGACATTTTCAGCAATTTAAAATACTTTATACGTAATATTTTTAAATCATGTTTTTTGGCAAATTTCCGATGTTGATCGCGATGTTGGATGGAAAAGTTTTGAGCTACGATTGTATATTTTGTGTATTTATTTTCACACCGCATATCAAGTGTTTGAAAGTTTTACACCGCATTGTGTGTTTGTATGTTTTAACTCCAAGATATTGGACAATTTTGTCAAATTTTGCAAACTCTTATTTTGTGCGCGTTCTTTGTTCCGTGCCAGTGCCCAAGGAATATGAAAAGACGAGCAACACGAATCCGAACATCCTGCTCCAGCAACCAATGGAGCAGAGGCTCTTCAATATGAAGGAGCCTCTTGCAACGACTGCATTTCATGCTTGAAATGCAGAGCGACCATCTCATTTCGCGCTACAACCCCAAGGATGAAGGAATGAAGCTAGAAACTGGTTTCGTATGATGGACCTTTATAACCTGTCGTGGAGCACCTGGAAGGTTTGATTGTCGGAAACATTCCTTCAACATGAGAGTTTGTACTATCATTGAAGGAGCTGGTAGGCTGGATAATCAATGACATCACTGGTGAATCCTACCAAGATACCACCGTGCCAGTGGTGGCAGGCCCTTGACCAAATAAGTCTTTTAGATGCGAGAGCTGGCTGCAGAACTGTTAGGCAATGCCCAGGGCTTCAAATATCTTCCAGGATTTATATATTAGTTTCCTGTCATCTCCGGATAGCTACTGTCGTTGTATGGTAGTGATGGTGATCAATCTGACCAGGTCACTGATAGAGGAGAAATATATTTAAATTGTTTATTGTTCCTCTTCCTAGAACATGCCTCTGTAATCGCAAATCAAACCCATCACATTGAATCTGTACAACATTGATTTTTAAGGAAAATTGTTTGGATGACGCGTTTGGATAGAGGAAATTAAATATAGTGAATATTAAAGATCTGTAATCTGTAAATTGCAGAGAAAATACTGGCTCAATTTCTATATTCAAAATTTTGAAGGTTTTTTTTTACCAATATGCTGTCATTATAAATAAATTTCAATAATCCATTCCTTATACTTAAAAATATTGAGTGCTGTTCCTCAATTTCCATAAAACAAATGGTTTTAATGGTCCTTTGTCCTGCTGTAAACTCGGAACAGGATAGACTTCTTGTGTGTAAATTTGATAAGAATTTTAACAATCACTGAATGAGTAGTCCAGACCCTACTTCATGTTTTTTTTTCATTTTCTGTAAACCTTGTTCTGTAAAATATAATTCCTGCATAATCAATTATTTTGAATGGATCTAGTTTGTAAATAAATAAAATGAAATATACATCTAGTTTTTTGATTTATTAGACTTGCTTTAGTTACTTTTGCAAATTTGTCAATAGATTTTGCTAAAATTGCTCAACCATTAACATAACATAAAACGATTTGATTTGATAAAATAGCTTTGTCAGGTTGCAATTGTGAAAATATTGGATAGTCAGCCATTTTTTTGGTCTGCACTCAGTATGACAGCTAGACTCGTGATCTGAGAGGGTAAAAAAGGGATATTTTCGTAGGATGTTGATGGAAACGCGATATGTATTGAATTCCACAATATAGGCTGAAGGGTATTCCAAAAATCAGGGGTACCTTTTTAAATGTATTAAATATTTAAAGCGCATTTTCATCATTACAAATGATGTATTTAAATGTAATCATTAGTTTTTTTCATTAATCAATTTTGAATAATAATTTATTTTTAATCGAAGAAAAGGAGAAATATTTGTATTTTTATTTTTTACAAAAATACTCTAATTTTATACTATTTCTGTGAATCTCCAAGCGGCTCATTATTAGAAATAGGTAACTGTGGTAGAGTTTGTTCGAACCGAGATACTCAAGAGTCCGTAACACTAACCACAGCACCACAACCCGACACATGTAATTCATTACAATTATTCATTTTCAAAATTAATATAGTTTCAGCATATCGCCATTAGATTATTGTCTTGACTGGCTTGAGTATTGTCAACTCTGAAGTAACAAGGTTTAAAGTTAGGAATACCAATATACACTTTTTAATATCAAGATTTAGTGGATTTATCATATGATGTACCTTTTATATAATACACTTTCAAATACTTGAAAGTGAAATTTTGAAAATAATAGATATCATAATACTTTAACAATCTAAGAAAATAACTAAGGAATACAATAATTGGCGTGTCCACTATATTTAAATCTAGATATTCCAATAAAATAAGAGTGAAATCATTTTCGGAGGGCTATTTGTTAGAATCAAATATAGGAATGTCCAACATTAGGAACACAGTTTCTCATAAACATCATAGTTTTAAATGAAAATAAAAATGTCTCTGATTTGTTGAAAGCGAGTTTTTGAGGAATGATCCCATAACTCTTCCTTTTGACTTTTATGGTGTATCTAGGCATTGCATCGGATCAATTTCATTTTAACGGGTCAGGAGTTGAAATAATCGGCGGGTATGTACGAGGATGTGCATGAATATGGAAAAGGCAAAGAACGTTTTCAAACAGTGGCGGGTTGTGGTCCTGTGGTTAGTTACGCGGACTCTTAAGTCAGAGTTTCTCGGTGCGAACCCACTCTACCACAATTTGATACCTATTTCAAATAATGAGCTGCTTAGGCTCACAGAAATAGTATGAAATTGAAATATTTGTGTAAATAATAGAAAACACAAATATTTCTCTAAAAAAAAAAAAAAGTGGTGTGGCATTCTATTCTCTCTTCCTATCCCTTCGGAGAAGCGGCGTGATGGTTTGTTAGTTACTCATATTTAAACAGGTTTAGAAAATTCATATATTCTACTATATTCCTTCATCGTAATTTTTCGCATTATTTTTTTCCAAATAAAAAAAAACTGAAATCCTATTCTACCCACCTGCTATTTAAATCGACAATTGTGCAATTATTTATCAATTTACATACATTCGCCGTAGTGAACGTATGTATTCAAAACATTGAATACTTTAAACATTTTTTTAATTAGTTTTTTGACACTGATACTACGATTTGCATTTTTAATATTTATAAAATGCACCCCTTTCTGTCCCACCACCCGTCAACAGCGAAAAATTCTAAAGGCTAAAAAAATGATATCTTTTGGACATATCGCGAACACTACAATTTGAGCGTACCTACCTATATAGCACTACCAATGTATGTACGATTTACGAACGCTTCACTTTTTATTGTAGTGTTTCTCATTACTATTGCTACCCCGCCCCCCGTTAGCTGCAGCGCGTTGTCCCGAAATATAACGTGCGCGACACAACGCAAGTAAACAAATCGTAAAAACATAAATAGGTACGGGAAGCTTCGAATAAATTTTGGACTGCATTCAAGTTCGAATAATCAATACAAAAATAACGAACTTATAATACCAACGTAATAATACGAATTATTTTATAAAATAAGATCCTTTTATTTTGAAAAATAAACATAACTGTAAATTATCTAGTGAATTAAATTAAATTATCATGCCGCTCTGTAGTAGGGCAGAGGATGGAACGCCATAATCATCTGTAATCTGTACCATCCATACTCTTCAAGATTTTAGGTTCCAGTTGAATTGGTCAGAGTACATCTGTTATCCTATTAACGTTTATCGCATACTCCTCTCTTAATCATTCTCTCGCCATCCATTCGCTCCACATGTCCAAACTACCTTAAAAACGATTGAATTGATCGTACTGTGTTTATCTTGGCCGTCCTTCTATTGTCCTATTTACATTTGTCAAATACAGTGGTACCTCGACATACGAGTTTAATTCGTTCCGCAACCTTGCTCGTATCTTGAATTACTCATATCTCAAAGCAAATTTCCCCATACAAAACAATTGAACTACCATTAATCCGTTCCAACCTCCAAAATGTCACCCCCAGTTATTTTTGTTACGTGGTTTTGAATAATAAAAACGTATTTATAAATATCAAATATTTATTGCACAAAAACAAAAAAGAGAATGAAAAGAAATAAATTAGATATCCTCACTGGTCTTTGCCTTTTTCGCTACATTTTTCTCGCTTTCACCTGTAGGCCGTTTAGAAAAAAAAACATGTCCAAGGAGGTTTGTTTCTTCCTCCCTCTCAGAATGTTCCGGAAATGAGTTAGGCAAGTGTCATTAAAAAGGTCATCATTAAAAGATCGTGATGGCGCGACTGCGTGTTACTACCGAACCGAATTCGTATCTCGAATTTCGCTCGTAACTAAAAGCAAAAAATCACTTGCTCGTCGGCTCGTATCTCGAAGCACTCGTATGTCGAGGTACCACTGTACTGCCTTACTCATTCTCTCGTCATCCATTCGCTCCACGTGTCCAAACCACCTTAAAAGCCTCGATTATTATTTACCATTATCCCTAATTTAGTCTTACGTTCCGTCTTCGAATGTTTTAATTTGTCATACACCGATTTTTCCACAAACTCTTCTGAGCGATCGCTTGTCTACAGCTCTTCTTTCATTCTACTTTTGCCAAGTTTTTTAGGTAGTGTGAAACTAGTGTGCCAAGTGAACATTTTAACTTGCAATTGTCCAAACCGGCATCATTTGTTTAGTACTCAAAATGAAACACGAATGTATTCTTAAATCACAAATTTATTAAAAATTATATTTAATACACACTAAAATAGTTAAGAATAGAATGTAACAAGATAAAGTTATATGCATTATGCATACATACGCTAGTTTTCACTTTAATTAGTTTTTTTTGCGTGAGGAAACATTCTAACAGTTTTATTTTGTTCACTAGGAATTTAGGTATTATCCATTAGCATACTGAAATTCTAATATGCTGTTTTTCGATAAGCGAAATTTGCAAATTTTAATGATGAAAGATTTTTTAAAATACAGAGAATTAAAAAAAAGTACAACGATACCTACTAGAGAATATATTAATACATTATAATCTCAACAACAGGCATAATGCTTGAATAAGAAACACGTTAATATTATTACATTACATACCTTAGAAGCACAAATAGATAACTTTAATTTTACTTCTACTCGCTGAAAATAAAACATCGATGTTTTTTTTAAATCTAACTTCTTTTTTTATACGGAACAACGAGCGGTTTTTAAATCTAATTCGTTAAAAATAAACATTTAGAAGTTAAATTTAAGTTATCTACACAACGCAGTTATTGCGTTTCATTAATCTACCCACTGTAATCGACTATCTGGAAGTTACTTTTTTTTAACTTATCACTTCGTCTTCACGCGACTAAATGAATTTTAATTTGGCAATGTTCACGATTTACAAGTACTTAATTGCTAAAGGGACTTCCGTTGGTGATTTGTCGGACACCACCTTCTTCTTTTCTTCCGGCAGATGCTCCACGCTGTGCTCCCTGACCTCGCGATGGACCGGACCAGTCTGCATGATGGGGATGATCCTCTCGTTCTTGTCTGGAAGAGTTATGGGGTCTCGAGGGGCCGTGATGGTCAAAACCCCGTCAGAAGAAAGGGTAGAAATCACTTCGTTGGGTTCGTGTCCTTCTGGAACGTTATACTTCCTGATGAAATGCCTAGAAATATACCCGTGCTCGTCCTGTTTCTCTTCGTGCTTCCCTTGAACGACGATTTGCCTACCGATCGTCTTCACTACGATCTCACTAGGAGCGAACTGATGCACGTCGAGACACACTTGGAACTTGCCGGGCTCCGACTTGATTGAACCCTGCGGAGAAGTTGTCAGGTGCTGCGGTTTATAAAACTCGCTTCCTAAACGACGGAATAATTCTTCAGGATCGAACTCCAGACCGAAGTTTTGGCCAAACAGCCGCGATGGGCAGTAATAATAATGCGGGAACCAAGACATCTCGGTTGCAGAAACGTAAACAGCGCGGACCTTCGCTACGAAACAGCTGGTTTTCAACTGGGGCGCCGGCACGTAAACGTTCTGCAATATAGCACTTCTCTACAAATTAAACACCCGAAGCTTAACATAAAGATTTCTTTAAATTAGATTTCAATATATCTACTTTTGTCACTCCAGTACAAACTTAATAAAATAGAAAGAGACGAAACAAAAACATTGCCACCTGTTTATGCCGGGAAAGATTGCGACAACCTGAAATGGAACGTGTTTTGTAGCGCGCTATCTCTTTCTTCACAAGAGTAGTGTCGTGATACGTATGGGTAAGCTTACGATTTATAATGTTTTGTTTTTATTTTTATCGCATATCATTCTTTAAATTTGCATTATTTTTTTAAAATTGCAATCACATAAAATAGAGATAAGATATTACTACTGGAATAAGTTTATACAAACGGGTATAAGTCAAGGTATTCTCGATATTTCTAGAAAATTAAAGTCACCATCATTTATGGAACGTTCTAGAAATTCGACAAGGAAACATCTAGAAATTTCGTAAATACATACATACATACATATAAGGATGCAAATGTAATACGAACCTACTTTTTATACAGATTTGAATTCGAAATTGTTATTTGTTTACATTTGTATGATATTTTTACGATAAGAAGTACCCAGGCATAGTATAGACATCGTTTTCTAGATTTTCTCGATGTTTCTCGAAAATTTAAGGAACATTTTGGAAATCTAGAATATTCTGATGTATTTATTTCATATTGAATTTTGTTTACACTTATTTTACCTTATCGCATCCGATAATTAATTTAAATTGTAGCTGTATATAAAAAAAAACATTAAATATACTTTTATAAATTTGTATTTTTTAAATCGTAGGTACGTATAACCTGAATGTAACTGTTATTTGAAAGAGAGGTTATCGATTACTCCTGAGATCCCTATTTTCTGATTACGGAGTGGAATATAGCATAATATTGGGGTATTATTATGAATGTATGTACCCAAAAATGAATTCCTTACATTCATAAGTGATAATTTCATTCAAATAAATAATACTAGTTAAGAAGAAGAAAAAAAAACTTGTTACTACTACTTCTACCCGTTTCTCCATTTCCCCGCAAGGGTAGACAGAGAGGATGGAACGCCACACTCTTCTGTCACTCTCCTACACTCCTCGCCTCCTTCACATTCACACATCTAGTCCTCCGATTACGTAGACTTTTGACACCACCAGATTTTAGGTTCTGATTGATCTGATCTTGCCAAATCTTTTTCGGCCGTCGTCGTTCTGTTCTCCCGCTCACATTCGCCACATTTATTTTCTTAGTCATCCTCTCGTCATCCATTCGCTCCACACGTCCATACCACCTTGCTTAAATTCCTTTATCCTTAACAAATGTATATATGTTCTCCTAGTATGCCCTCAATATTTAATGGGATACAGATGATGTACGTGAAGGAGCTCAGGGTATAGGATATTAGTGCTATATAAGATAGAAATGAAGATGAAAGGATTGAAAAAAACCAGTACCCGTCCAGGTATAGGGTAATATCAAATAAATATTCAACGAATATATTTTCTGGGTGACCCCAAAAACGATTTTCTCCAGGGTCTCCTCTGGAAAAATCTGGCCCAGACATATTAAAATTCTTATTAATTTGTGTTCTCTTCTGAAACAGTATGAAATAATTTACAGTAAAGACCTTGCAAATATACAATTTACAGTTTATTTGGCAAATAAATTAATATAAAAAAAATTAATCAAATAAATGAAGAAATATAGTTAAACAAATTTGTGAGACGAATGTGTTTGGTAATAGAAGCAGAGGAAGACTGAGGAAAACTTGGCATGATCAAGTACATATGTCAAATTCTTGAAAGTGGTCAGGTCAGGAGTCGGAATAATTGGCGTGTATGTATGAAAACATGTATGAATGTGGAAGATTGTGTGCATAGATAGATTGATGTGGTGTTCTATTCTCTCTGCCTACCTCTGCGGGAAGCGGCGTGATGGTTTGTCAGTTAGTTTAAAAAAAATCGAAAGGCTATAAGTACATTTTTGTTGAAATCTTGAAAGAAATAAGGGTGATTTAAATTCTCAGGGATTCAATTATTTATATTTTAATTGAAAGGATAACAAAAAATTTCTGACGTCATGAATTTTGAAGTCAAAGCTGTTTCAGTCGCTAAACCACGCATGTGCGTCAACAAGCAATGTGCGTATTCAAGCAATATTGTATGTAGTAAACAAGTAAACTATTAAAATGGTTTATTGCTATAAATAAATTTTGAATAATGAAAATTATTAAAATTCGAGAAATTAAATTTTGAATTACGTTTTTGACATTTCGCATTTTTATAAATGCAGAATGAATCTTAAAAACTGTTTCATACGCAGGATATATATTATCTATTATTGATTTCGAGCGAAAACAGCACATTAGTATTACCATGTAATACATATTGGAAAATTTGTACAATTTATGCATATTTAAAAAAAAATAACACCAAAAACATATCGATTTTCCACCGAGAAATCTCAATTTTTTTTTTGACAATTCCGCTTATTAAAATATTATATTTTTACTAATTTGTTTTCAAAGCCTATTACGTCCATCCACAATATTCCCAATAAATGTTTTTTATTTCTCATTTTAGGATAGTGTTATATATAATTTTTCATCTTAAATTCATTCATCACAAATTTTCACCTTTTTTTATTTTTTAGTTTTTTAATATATTTTTTAGAATTTTTATTCTTTATTTAATTTTTTGTTTTCTGTTAGTCAAGTATTTTGTATTTTTTATATTTTATATTAACACTTTTATTCTAGTTCTACTCTTTATAATATTTTATTGTATTCTTGCCAGTGCCCTTTACTATGACCTAAATATAATGTATACCCACACACAGACCATGCTTTTGTGGGATCTTTTTTTGTATTTATATTTTATTGTATTTGTATTTGTATTATGTTGTATAATGCAAAATAATTTAAAATAAAGAAAAAAATAAGGTACCTGAAAACATAACACTGTCCTAAAATTTGAAATACAAATGTGTTTGTGTATTGTGTATATATAATATAGAGCAGTTTCAAAGTAAAAAAAAACTTTATTGATTAAATTACTGTCTGGTTAGTTTAGCAAGTCATATATTAAAAAAAAAAAACAGGTTTAAACTATGAAAAATAGTATGGAAATAATAAAATATAACAAAATCATAAAATAAAATTTAAGTTTTTCAAGACTGAATCGTATTAGTCAATAATACTGAAGAATATCAATCAGTTTTAATGCTGATACTGAAGAGTATTAATACTGAAGGGTATTTATTAATCAGTCTTGAAAAAGAAGCGGATAGCTTTGAAACCGGTAGACATCATAATTAAGCTAAAATAAAATATTTATAGTGATTTTAAAACAAAGTTATTTATCAATTATAAAATGGAAAATGACAGTGTTAGTTCTTCAAATATTAATTATAAAAATTAAAGTACTTTTACATTTAATTCGTTTTATCAGTCGGTTTGTTATTTTTTTTAATACGTCGGAAATTTTTATCATCAATACGAGACGAACAAGGAAGTATCTAAACTCTAAACAGACACCCCTTCATCGATTGATGTGATTCGGCAATGTTGCGTAGCCTCGACCCTAACCCGGGACTGGAGAAAATCAATGCGAGATTCAAGGTTGCCGAATCTAAACGCAAGCAGCTATCGTTTGGCTGTTGCCGCGATGCCGCATGCCGGCCGGCACGTGTTGATTTGTTTACATTATATGTGGAGGTCCTCACCAAAAAGTTACATTTCCAAAATTGCATACAAATCCTTTAAATACTGCAAATCTGTTCTGTTTACTGCATTCTATCGAAATCTTCATTAATGTTGCGACCAAACGTGACCAATCCTGTGTTAAACCAATTTGAAATCATTAAATCGCACCAAAACGTAACAAGTTTATAAGCTGAAAATCATTTATAATGCAAATGTGACGTTTTGGTGAGGACCTTCACATATCGCTCACTCCTTTCAAGAACGTCATAAATCAAAAATCGTCAATTTTCAGTTGTGCATGTTTTCGGAATGCCCAAAAATGTACTATATCCCAGCAAAAGAGGCATATTCTTAACTTAATATTTACCCGCTACAGGGCAGAAAATGTTGTTTTTGTATTTTGAAGAAAAGGTATTGTTTAATTATTTTTTTAAATATACTAAATATTTTTCAAACGGAGAAAAAACCTTTAGGTTTTACCTAAAAAGATCTGTTGCACAGTAAAAAAGTTCAATAAGTGGCTTGATATTTATTTTTAATACATTGTGTTATATTTTTAAACTTTAAAAACATTCTCCTGAAAATCAAGTTTTTTGATTTATGACATTCTTGAAAGGAGCGAGCGATATGTCGTAAGTATACATATTTTTAATCTTACATTTTCCAGACTGCAGAATTATCACTTCCACTATTTATTCAAAAGACTTCTGTCTCTCGAATAAGTACTATTTAAGCCGAGATAAAAATAACCCAGGTTCATCAGATTACATTTTTAAATGTCAAAAAAGTGTCAGCTTGTGGTTCCGTGGTTAGTGTCGAGGATTCTAGAATCAGAGTTTCAGGATTCGAACCCACTCTACACGATTTCAAACTTATTTTTAATAATGAGCCGCTTAGGCTCATATAAAAAGTATAAAATTCGAGTATTTTGTAAATAATGAAAACACAAATACAGCGAAATTTCATGTAGCGAAACTCCTTGATTATTATGTAAATATTTTACTAAAATGACGGTATATAAATTATTAAAAATGTAATAATATCCGTGATTTTTCACTCTTTCATTATTTAATATCACTCTGGACTGCTTACCGCCTATACTGCTTATCGAGGACTTATCGTCTTCTCCTCACGTTATTGACGATGGAGAAAATTCTGCGTGTATCATCATGATGCATACGTTTATGTATTATTTTTAAATCCAACACAGATTTTTTTAGTCTACTAAGTTGTATTTTAGTAACAAAAACACAAAAAAAATGTTTATAAAGTACAACTTAGTAGACTCCAAAAATCTGTGTTTGATTTAAAATTAATACATAAATGAATATGGAGTTCTACAAATTAAACGCTAAATCAATAAATGATGCATATGCCCTATGGGTGCTGATAAGGGTTAAAAGAAATATACTACATATATATTATAGTTCAGTCTGTCTCGAGATTGCACTTAGTGGCCCAGATATTTATTTTGGCAAAAAATAAAGTCTGTTTTTACACTGTAATATTTATGAATTTTCACAACCTCGCTGTCAAGTATTTTGATTTAGTTCAGTATGGACCATTGAGTGCGGAAAAAAATAATTACATAGTGTAAAATATGTACTAAGAACTATAATAAAAAAATAAAAAACCAAAAATAAAGCTGAAATGTCTGACTACAAAAGTTAATGTTTTAAATATCAAAATGATCAACAATATAAAACAATACTTATAGCTAAATAATGTATTTCAAAAATATACAGTGAAGGTATCATTGTACTGAAAATCTTCCAAGAGTCTAAATTCTATAGAAATTTTGATTTCAATAGTGGATTTTTTTAAATGCTATTTTTTTCAATTCATTGTGAAGTGCAGTGCCTAACGAAACGAAACGCACTTTTGTTATCTGAAAATAAATTGGGTGCAGCGCTGTAGTGACGCTTCGGCACCGCCTCTTCCAAGGTTGCCAGCTCTATCGGACGGAGGGTAGGTTTTATTTTTGTTCCACCTTTCTGGCGTACGCCATATAGGTCACGTAGTTCGCCAGCTGATCTATGGACATAAACACAGCAGGCAGATTGGGTCATTCCAAATTCAATCGGACATCGAAATCTTTTAAAAAAAAATTATTTATTTATTTTTCAAAACATATTACACACATAAGTCATATATATAATATTCCCGATGAGTGATTTCTATTCCTCATTTAGGGATATGGGATTAAGGTTAACAAGACTGGAACACAAATAATAAAGTTACAAAAAAGTTTTTTTTTTAATAACCAAAACATGGCAAAATATAAAAACAATAAACAGGTAAAATAAACAGGCATAAGAAGCATATTTAAAAGAAATAAATGAGAAAAACATAAGGTAAGAAGCATATTTAAAATAAACAAATGAGAAAATATGAAAAATGAGAAAATAATATAATGATAGCATTGAAAGCGTTAGTTAAAATATTGCTTTAATTAATTCTCAAGATTATGTATCTCAGGATCAATGTCAAAACTTGATCTAAACAAAATCAAATTCAATTCTTGACTATTCCCAGTGCTTTTTTTTTTCATGTAACGCGGTGGAATGGCGATGGCGTTTCGGCACCTTTTTCACGGATTTTTTTTTAAAATTATTAAAATCAATTAGACGAAACAATGTTTGCAATTACATAATTACAATCTATATTTATATAATTCGTCAAAAGGATAAAATATTCCATTTTAATGAATATTTAATAGATATTTGAATATTTATTTTTTTAGTAAAAAGCTTGAGTGAGTTTGGGCCTTTTTGTTTAAAAAAAGTCTTGACTATTCCTAATCTTTTGGCTTATTTTGACTTTCATTATTTATAATTGGAATTGATTAAACCCCAAGTTTACTGATCAGTCTTTGTAGCGTCCATTACAGACGCTACTTCCAAATTTTTAAATCAAATTATTAACAAATTAACTTAAAACTTAAAGAAAAATGACCAAATCGTTGATTTTCCATCAACAATTTAAAAATGTCGCAAAATCCCAAAATAATCTAAAATGTATAAGATTGTAACGACCGTTATGTTGGAATGACCCATGTACCACAATACATACATGTTATGTATTATGTAAGTAGGGTACAAAATGAAGTATTGTCGGATTTCATTAGTACGTTTTACCCACATTATTTTATTTTTACAGCATACATTTTTGATAACGACGAATGTGCACAAACATACAATATACCATAATATAAAATCATACCTACCAGCAGTTGTAGATTAGTAATTTTTCTCACCTTCGTTCTTTACAAACCTACTAAGCATAATTCAGAATATTTCATGTCGTTTTCAACTGCATATATTATTTCAGAGGTACCTTATAATAATTTCATTTTGGCATCAATAACGCATAGCGGACAATCATACTCCTGTTAGTTTATTTATTTATCCTAATGCGGGTAGGGAGGTGTTTGATGTATCTGTCTAACGCGTGCATGAGTCCGAGGTTCGATCCCTGGCATGCGGAAAGGTAAATAAAGCTTTATTTTTTTGTATATTTAGTGCCTTGCGCACCGGTACGGGCGTAGATGTGTACAAGGTAATATTTTTTTGGGTTTTGAGAACACAAACGAAATTTTTATTTTTACCATGAACTCTCTGCTTACGGATATTTATAAAATTAACCAACCTACTAATATTTCGAATAAATCATATCGAAGTCATGTACACGTAAATAAACACAACTTCGATAAGAAAAAATACAGGTTTTAAAAGCAAAGAGTTTGTGGTGAAAGAAAATACTACGTTAGGGTGTAACTTTATTTAAATAAAAATCATTATATTCTCAATTTATTTTATTTATTTTCAAAATTAAAACGAGAAAAACAAATCACATAAAATGGAATTACAGTTTACAAAAACCTTAATAGGTACATATATTAATTAATTAAAACGTAAAAATATCCTTTGGAAATAACCAGTCGCCAGGAAACGCTACAAGTTCGGCATCACATATTATAAAGCAAGGAGTACTGTCGTAGACTTATTCTTGCATCTTCTGGGCCTCGGGCTTCTTGGTTCCGTTCTGGATGGCCTGGTGAACGGGCCCGGTGGCCTGGATGGGGACTATGCGCTCTCCGTCTACAGCGGCCGGCTGCTTCCTAGGAGCCGTGATGGTCAGCACGCCGTCCGAGGACAAGGTGGAGACGACGTCCTCGTGGCTGTGGTCCTTGGGCAGCGCGTACTTCCTCACGAAGTGCCTCGAGATGAACCCGTGCTCGTCCTGCTTCTCCTCGTGCTTCCCCTCCACGACGATATGATCCCCCACCATCTTCACAGACACCTCGCCCGGGGCGAACTGCTGGACGTCGAGGCAGACTTGGAACTTGTCTTTGTCAGCCGTGATGGTGGACCCGCTGTCTTGCTGGCCGAAACCCATGCGAGACCACGGACGAAAGTAATCCCGGCGGACCATACTGCGCGGCATCAAATCCCTCGGAACGGACATGGCCCACAGCTCGTCCGGCGTCATTCCCAACCCGAAATGCTGATCCAGCAGCCTGGAAGGGCGACTGTCAAACCAGAAAGGAAGGAGAGACATCACTGATTCAATTTATAAATTAGATGCGTAGATTGATAGCTCGGTGCGCGCGATGCGTCGTCCGCGAGAGTAAATGAAATAATGCCGGGCGCCAGTAAATCGCTTGTATTTATAGCTACCGGCGAATGCGCGCTCAATTTTTCGAGATAATTCTAGGAGTTACCTACTAAAACGTATGCAGTTCAATGCAGTTCCTACTTCCGTAATATATTAAATATTATCATAAATATTATTAAATATTATATTTACCAAAATATCTGTTAGAAAAATATATATTTAAAAATTAATGATAGTAAATAAAGTTTGAAAAAGAAAATTCTCGAATTTTCTTTACTTCCAATGCGAATTTCGTTACGGAAATTACGATACACCACCTGTCGAATTTTTCTAAACTTAATAAACATTCGAAAGAAGTTTTCGAAAAATATGTACATATTTTTCCTTCTATTGCTGATTTAATAATTCAATGCCGCAAAACAATGTCTTTGGGGAATTAAGTCTCCATCTTTCTGGAAATTTCGAGACCTATAGACTATATTAGATATAGTCTATAGGTCTCGAAATTTCCAGAAAGATTATATACTGAAGAAAAATATATAATTCTTCATTTTATTTACCGATAGAATACTAAAACCATTTTGCAATACCAGTGTACATCATTTTGTTTCTTTTTAATACTATTTTTCATCCTATATCTGCTATTTCGATAAACATAAAAATTGAACAGATATTTAGTAGGGTAACCTACCCATTTATATTTAAAAAAATTGTCAAAATAAGAATATTTTTAATTTCATCATCCCATGATAAAAAATGAAGGATAAGAAAAAAATATCTGAGGGTAATTCTTATAAATATATTAAGCAATAATATATTATTATAGTCAATATTATTGGTAAAGTAATATAATTATTTTACAATACTTTCAGTTGAGGTCGCCCATTCCAATTTTTGTATTGCTAATAGCGGTTTACATTATTCTCTGTCTGACGGTGAATACATTGACAAGGGCTGGACCATTTTGCCTGATCACAAAGTTTTACGAAAGGTACCAATAACAAGTTTTCCGAATATTTACGAAACATTACATATCTCATTAATTGATTCGGCAGTCACTTTGACGCAGAATGCATCGAACCACATATCACAGGAGATTTTTAGTGAGATTTTACTTAGTAATAGTGGTATTTACTGAGTAAACCTTATCTAAAAAAATATTATTTACATGAGGCGTAAAATTTTTATAAAAACATCATTTTAAAAACTAACTAGCACTATCACACTGCTTCTCCGCAGCAGTAGACAGAAAGAATAGAATGCCAAACCAATCTATCTTTGCAAACAATATTCGCCTCATCCACATTCATGCATCTCCCCATACATTTTTTTGTATGTTCTTTCACACCCGATGGTGCAAAGGGCACTGGATCATATAAACGCAGTGTTATCTTGATCGTTGACAGACGAAGGAAGGGTGATTAGCCCTCCGCTTCTGGTACCAAATTTTATTTTAAAAATATTACTTAAAATTATTTGAGTCCTCATACATACCTGCCAATTATTCCGACTCCTAACCTAACCACCTTCAAGTATTCAAATTCTTGATCATACCAAGTTTTGCTCGGTCTTCCTTTACTTCTAATTTTAATTACATTCGCCGCATGAATTTGCTTATCTGTTTTTTCTTCATTCATTAATTTTTTACGATTTAAGATTTATTTTTTATGAAACTACGATAATTTTTTACTAGTTTAGACAAAATAATAAATTTGGAATTTTATTTATTTACATAAAAAGGATGTAAAAGCGCTATATTTAAATAAAAAAATGTTTGTATCACAGGAAACTTTATAGTGGGGACTGACTGGAGCCATTTCATCGTAACGTAACACGTTACGATGTGAGCATTCGTATAGTCAGTACAGCGAGCCGAGGGCTCCATACATAGCCGGAGCGCTCGCCGCGAGCTAAGTTACGACGAAATGCTCCGGTCAGTCCCCACCTTTAGTATTGA
The DNA here is from genome assembly GCF_059751285.1 of Brachycentrus maculatus. Taxonomy (NCBI): domain Eukaryota; kingdom Metazoa; phylum Arthropoda; class Insecta; order Trichoptera; family Brachycentridae; genus Brachycentrus; species Brachycentrus maculatus. The sequence goes on from NW_028280910.1 coordinate 1,324,645, forward strand.
ACTACATTTTTAAACGAGTAGTGAATCTTGGTTGTAACATTTTCAGAAAGAAGTCGATTATAATCCACAATATAAGTGAAGTCAAATTGTCATCCCAAGTATATGATATTATATTTATTTATATTTTGTAGGAGAAAATTTATTATGCTTTGCCAAGTAAAAAATGTAAGAAAGACTGGCTATTTAGGAATGAGATATTGAGTCGGGTCTATTATGAAGATGGCGAACTGCTCGCTCAGTTCGATGAGAAAAACATCAAAGTTTTCTATAAAAGCGGAAACACGGCAATTGACATGAAATTTTATCCTATAAAAGGTAAAAAAAATATTTTTTGTAAAGTAATTTTTCACTCTAATATTTATTCAATATTACCCTGGACTGGTACCTGAAGCGGAGGGCTGATTACCTTTTCTTTGTGTATTTAACGATCAAGATAACACTGCTTCTATACAATGAAATGCCCTATGCACCGTTGGGTGCAGATAGGGGTTAGGAGAAGAAGAAATAAGATGGCTTGGTGCAATCGGAGCGAAACATCATTCCAAGGATTGTAGGTGTATTATAATAATTATTATGTACAGATATCTATAGTAACTTCATAAATATCCATTTACACCACAACTAGGATTCCATGTGAATGTTCATGATGTAACTACATAGTGTAGACCATTATTTTTGGATTTTTATCTGTAACAATAGGCACTGGTCATTAATGTCAACATCAGTGTGGATTTTTCAACAAAGAAAGTTTGATAATGTCCTCCCAAGGCGAATTTAATAAATAAATCAATTTGGCAGAATAATGAGTTGAATTTTTTATATAAACATCAGAAATAACATAACAGAATGTATTAAAAATATTTTCAATAGGTATAAAGCAAGAATAAAAAGTGTTTTATTGGATACATAGTCACCATTTGTATTTCCCTGTGTAATGGGCTCATTGTGATGGGTTAACAGTTTTGTGTTATGTTTTTGTTTCCAGATATTGTGCAAAAGAGATTTGTCATATACGAAGATGGTAGTGAAGCGCCGCTGGGAATTTTCGATACTCTAGGGCGTGGAATTATTTATGATAACATCGCTAATGTGAGGTGAGCCAAGTGTAATGAAATTCCATTAATTGATTCGGCAGTCACTTTGTTGTAAAATCTATCCATTTTTAATTAATGTTATACTTAGTAAATATGTGCCAGTATTTTTTAAAATCTACTGTGACACGTGTTTCGATGCATTCCGCATCATTTTCAAACACCGTATGTGAAGCCTAAATTTTGTTGTCCTTGGGACGTTGGAAGAGATTTTAAGAAATAGCGGTTTTTATCAAGTAAAACTAAAATAAAAAATGGGTAGATATTACTAAAAAGTGACTGCCGAATCAATTAATGAAACCAATTTAATAAAATTTAATTTTTGAAATTTTAATTGATATTTTTCAATAATAAACAACAATAAAATTAAAGTTTTTTTATGTAGTACATTTTCAAAGCATTACAAAACTATAAATCTGATGCACTGTACCCATTTGTTTCCCACTGGGTATTGTGTCTATAAGAAGATGAAATACCATTATTGTTTTATTTTTATTCTCGGTTAAGACTCAAATACAACCAGCTTGATGCGGCATTGTTAGATTCCTCTGTTGGTACTCCTAGATCTTGGAAATGGGTGCATTTATTTGAACCTCCATGTTACGAAAACATAATAAACGACACTGTACTAACTCCGCCAGATGAAGAAATCGAGTACATCATACAACAAAACAAAACCGCCAATACTAAAAATAAAAAAGACAAAACAGGGTCTAATGAAGCCAAAGTCAAAACTCCAACTAAACAAAAAGGTATCCCTGAAACAGTGAGCATTTTGGAAATAGAAAAAAGTAACAGTCACAGAGACTTGAAACAGGAAAAAGTCATTACACCTTTGACAAAAGTGTTTAAAATTCTGCAAATGAAACCAATTATTATGAAATTAAATAATTCATTCAGCCTTGTGATGTTGGACCAGCGAAACATTACCTTGAGGTTTCGGTATGATAGAAAGATGATGAAAATAGAATTGGGAGTGATTTTGATCAATGAATTTATAGACACTGAGTTGATGGAGTTAGAAAGTGGAGCTACAATGTATGAGGATAATCCGGCAAGGACAGAAAGCATCGCTGTTTTACAAGAGAATCTTGAAGAAGTCCGAGTTGAAAATATAAAAAGACTGCTTAGATGCGAAAAGAAGAACAGAATCTATGGAAAAAAGATATGCTGAAAACTGTTTTGTATAATAAAAACCATATTTAATTATCATAAAGTTTTAATACAAATTGTAAATTACATTATATATTATTTCATAAATAAAACATTTTCACAAAAATTCTTATTTCTTAGGCTACTGAAACTTTTTTAATTAATGTTTTGCTTAGTAAATACCACTGTTTCTTAAAATCTACTGTGACATGTCGCTCACTCCTTTCAAGAACGTCATAAATCAAAAATTGACAATTTTCAGTTGTGGATGTTTTCAGAATGCCCAGAAAATGTACTATATCCCAGCAAGAGGCATATTTTTAAGTTAACATTTACCCGCTACAGGGCAGAAAGTGTTGTTTTTGCAGTTTGAAGAAAAGGTATTGTTTCATTATTTTTTAAAAATATAATAAACATTTTTCAAATGGAGAAAAAACCTTCAGGTTTTACCTAAAAAGATTTGTTGCACAGTAAAAAGTTCAATAAGTGGCTTGATTTTTATTTTTAATACATTGTGTTATATTTTTAAACTTTAAAAACGCTCTCCTGAAAAATCAAGTTTTTTGATTTATGACGTTCTTGAAAGGAGTGAGCGATGTGTTTCGATGCATTCCGTATCATTATCGAACACCGTATGTGAAGCTTTTAATTTTAGAGTTGGGTCCTTGGGACATTAAAGGTTTATTATTATTTTTTTTTCTTATCAGTGGGAACATAGACAATAGGGGGGAGGCTTTAGTCATTGTCATATTGTTAATTGTCGGTTTATTTTTATTTTTATGAATTTCTATTGTTTCAAAATGTTGCAGTTTATGGCTTTTCGTATTAATTATTTTTAGGATTTCTACGTTATTGTAGTTAAATTTGTGATCATTATCTACTAAATGGTTAGCGAATTTTGAAAAATTATTATTTCTCAAACACAATTCATGTTCCCTGATTCTTGTTTTGAATTTTCTGGAAGTCATACCAATATACGAACTTCCACAGTCGCAGTTTAATTTATATATGCCACTACTGTCTAATATATTTCCAGGATTACTTTGTGTTTTAAAATTTAAGTTAAATAATTTTTTGTGTAAAATGCTGGTTTTATATTAAAAGGAAATTTTTTGGTTATTTTACGTGATGTTTTATTTATGTAAATGATTCTTTTCCAGTTGGTTTTTACTTTTTCACTATACGTATCGGCTGAGTAGAGAAATGTTTTTGTTAAATAATTTTTATTTTTTACGCGCCAATATCACGTCTATTGTATTAGGTTTATAGCAATCTGTTTAATTGTATTTATTTCTCGTTTTAAACTTATTATAATTTAATGGGAATTGTAGTGCTCTACGGATCATGGAGTTAAAGCTAGCTAGTTTATGATTAAGTGGATGGGCTGAACAAGAGGGAATAACAGTGTCTGTATGTGTGGGCTTACGATATACATCAAAAGTATTTTTTTAAATCTGTTATTTCTAAACTGAGGTCAAAGAAATTGATTTGTATTTTCTAATGTAAATTGTGTTTTATCGTTAAATATATTGATAAAATTTAGAAAGGAATCTAGTTGTCTTGTTGTTCCTTCCCAAATTACCAATATATCATCTACGTACCTAAACCATTTTTAACTAATTTGAGTAGGGGATGCTTAGACTGAAAGATTTCTTTTTCTAAGTTATTTATAAAAATGCCAGCAATAATTGGGGACAGAGGAGATCCCCTGGGTAAACCATCGGATTGGACATATATTTTATTATTGAAAATAAAATAATTCTGGTTAGTGCACACATCTAGCAGTTTAAGCATCTCCTTTACAATGTTCTTATCTAAAGGTGAGGTCTTCAGTAAGTTATTGCCAATTTTTTTGCATTCGTTCACCGGCACATTTGTAAATAGGTTCACAATATCAAAAGATTTTTTTTATTTTATTTTATTTATTTCATAAATACATGGATACATTCATAGATACATATTTATTTCATATATACATTTACTATATGTATTACGGCTCTTTAGGCATGGCCTGTGTTGAGTCGAATACTAACATGTTAATACAATTTTTATATATTTTTTTAAATTTTAAATTTTTTAATATTATATTTATTTTTTTATTATTAGATTATATACATTACATACAGGAGATACAATAATAATTTACAGTATAAAGGTTTTACAATAAAATAATTACACCTGGACTTTAATTAAATCACTTTCTACCTTGTCCCTTCCAATGCAAAGCATCCGTCGACGGACACTGTTCTTAAAGACCTGATCACTCCTGGAAATCTTAATGGTTTCGGGCAGCAAATTAAATATCTTTGGCGCAAGGAATGAAAAAGTTTTTTGCGCAAAACTTGTTTTAACGGATTAAATTTGATTTTAATTAGTTTTGAATTGTCTTAAAGTTCTATCTCTTTCAATTTGTCTATTAATTCGTAACTGTTTTTAATTGTATACTAGGTGTGAAAATGTGGTGAAAATTGAGAATATGGTTTAATTTTTTAGGGAGATAATAATTTGGCGCAGAGAAGGTAGGAACGACGGGACGTATTGGGACGCATTGTTTATGTAACTTTGGCAATCCATACAGGCGGGGAGGTCTCGGGTTCCTTGCCACGTATTGATTGAATTGTAGCTTCCCATACGTGATGGGAGACTCTCTTATCGCCTTCTTGATGTTTTCCTGGAATCTGCTGGTCGGGTAAATTTTTTATATACTGAAAATGGGGTCTTGGAGGAATTCTTCAACTTTTTTAATGTAATCTGTTGTGTTTAATATAATGATTGTGTTACCTTTGTCTGCTTTTGTTAAGGTTAGTTGGTTGGTAACTAATAAGTCCTTTATAGATGAAGCTACATCCCAATCACTTTTGTTTTTTGTTTTCACTGGTTTATGGGTTGGGGCACATTTTTTTATTACTTCTGCACATTCGTATTTAAATGATGACGATTGTTTGTAAAGCGCAACTTCAGTGTCTACTGCTAATTTTTGTAAGTCTACATTTATGTTTTTTGGTTGTAAATTGTATTTCAGTCCACGGGATAAGGTTTTTCCGGCATTACTAGCTATAATCAACCATGCTCCTGCACCTGGTTAGTTGTCGTAGGTGCGAAGGACACTCCGGGCTCAGTGTCTTGTGGTCGGTTGGGGTCTTGGTCTTGTAGACCTTGTTCACCAGTGAGCAGTTGTTGCACTTGATTTTGTCTGTTGCACTTGGTATTCTCTGGCTCGGTATTCTCCGCCGCACCTCCAGCAGACCTCTTTGTTTTTGCAATGTGCAACAGAGTGGCCGTAGCTCATGCATTTCTGACATGAGATCACGGCCATGTACTCGGATATCCACACCCTTTCGTATTCGATGTTGACCCATTGTAGATTAAGTCTCGACCATAATTCAGGCTCTACCGAAATTATGGCGCATTTCCTTCTACTGTCCTTTTTATAGGTCAGTGTGAATAGCTCCATTGCTTTAGGAGCAGACGCTTTGCCGTCATTCAGTCCGCTGTTTTGGTTAAACAGAGCAGTTATGATCTGTTCTTTGGAGAGACTGTCATCAATCCCCTTGAGAATGGCTTTGGGTCTAATTTTAGTCCCAATCTGGGCCTTTAAGCTTTCGCTTTTCGCTATTTCGGCCGTTAACTGGGTTTTTGGCATTCAAAATCAAATGAAATTCACCGCACACAATTTTGACATTAATCAGAGATGAATATATGTGTTGTAATAAAAATCAATAAGTTTCAACTATAACCACATTTTCATCTGGCCATAAAATTAAAGATCCTGAATTTTATTAAATGTTTGAAACCATTCATACTTGAAACTTTGAAAATGATTATCTTTAAACTACACATTTTTTTTAAATCAATATACATATGCTTTAGTGATGATTACACTCAGGTCCTCAATAAATATTAATGTGGCAATTTATCATGCGTTATGGTCAACTGGGTTTAATAAAGCAAGCTTGAATAAATGTGCGAGGAAAGTCAATTCCTTCCTTAATGTTAGTTGTGCGACGCTGTACGTATCCAATCTTGTCTTCCTGCAAACCTGCTTCCGTTAGCAAACTCCGGATCTCCTCGATGGTGAAGAAATAGCTCCTGGAGAGTAAAAAACACTTTAGAGTTAAAAATAATGTTAAAAAGCTACGAACAGTGTATTCTCGAATATGGTTTTGGTAATAAAACATGGGTGACTCACGTCGTTCCATCCTGTCTCAAGTACAGGTTGTCACTGATCTTGTGTCCCGGCCCGAAGCGGATCTGCGCCATGTCATGTCGCGCGTAGTCGCGCAAGAGCAGGGCCCCACCGGGACGTAGTGCCCCCGCTAGCGCGCCCACGCATCGCTGCAGAGCCCCACCTTCCCAGGGCAGGGCCGACAGCAGGAACACGGACGTCACAAAGGCGGCTCGCCCCCCCGACTTGGACAGCTCGTCCTGGAGTAACTCTGCACCTGCCGCAGTGGATAGATCGGCCTGCAAAATTCACTTTTTGCAATGGAGAAGGTGCAAAGAAGAGCAACTAAGATGCCAATTGGTATCTCAAATTTAGAGAAAAAGTGCTACAGACAATTTCAATCATTAAAAGTCTCAAATGTTGTTGATAAATATTGTATAAATCAGTATAAGAAATTATAAGCCAAGGGATTGAAAGTCAATATCAATAAATATTAAATTATAAATAATAAAACTTGTTTTTTAACACTTGAGTATTATTGTTTATTTTTAACGACTAGTTTTGGAAGCTACAGATGCTTTCATTTACGGGTTTGTATATAAACTAAATAAACATGTTTCTGATCAAGTTGGACATCGATACTAACTAAATTTTAATAGATGAATCAGCATTTATATAATCCCTTTATTATTTTGAGAAATAAAAAGACTTTGTTTTTTTATACACTTACATTTTTATTAACAACCAACTAGTTTCGCAACAACTTGTTGCCCTCTTCAGAGTTTATTTATGACTATTTGGTTTGGTTTGCTTTTTCTTTCTCAAAATAATATATCACTATGATCCACAAATTTAATGCTTTCAATATTCAAAATATTTATAATCCCTACTTATCAATTTTCCATAATACTAATATTTATAATGCCTTTCATACATTACAGATTTTTTTATTATTCTAAAACAGCGCTATTTAGATCTTTGAGTTTCCAGATTAAATATATTTCTTTTGTGATACTTGTTTTCAAATCAATCTAGAATCTGAAGTGCCTCCATAAGGATCCTTGCCTCCGAATCGATGCGATGTCCTATACACTGTAGGGGTCGGAAAAGGATTATTCATATTATTTATAGACCTGGAAAGCCCGGAATCTCGGTTCCACATACTCCGGGTGGGACTTGACGAGGCCGACAGCTCGGGGGGAGAGATCGCAGGCCAGGAAAGGGCCCAGCTGGGGGGCCACCTGGGCCAGGGGGAACAGGAGGGCCCCGGCACCGCAACCCGCCTCCAGCAGAGGGCCGTCGGCTGTCAGGATAGAGGGGAACTCCCGCACTATCCAGTGTCGAGACTTGAAGAACCTGAAATGAAAAAAAAAATTGTAAAGTTATATGTTTGTCCGCCTCCGTGGTGTAATGGTCAGCGTGTTTAGCTACCGTGCTGGAGGTCCCGGGTTCGATTCCCAGGGGGGGGGGGGGTGAAAATAAATATTAGTGATTTAACACTGTAATATTTATTTAATATGACTCTGGACTGGTTCCTGAAGCGCAAGAGTGATCACCTTGCCTTCATGTAAGTAAGGATCAAGATAACACTGCGTCAATTTGATGCAGTGCCCTATGCACCATGGTGCGGATAAGGGCTATAAAAAAATTATAATAAAAGTTATATGTAAAATAAATAAACTAGAATAAGAATAAATACAGTGGAACCTCGGCTGTCCAAACTCAAAACACAGTAAGGGACATTTTTTTGTAGAAGGTTTTTTTGCATTTTTGGACTAAGTAGATTCTACTTAGTCCAAAAATGCAAAAAAAAAACGTACTACAAAAAATGTCACTTACTGTGTTTTGAGTTTGGAGAGCTGACCTCTCATAATGAGTAATTTGCATAACGGGAAAAAAAAAGAAAGAGTTGCTTCCTTAAAGGTGGAGACTGACTGGAGCATTTCGTCGTAACATCGCTCGCGGCGAGCATCACCGAGCATCTGAAACTATGGATGGAGCGCTCGGCTCAGTGTACTGACTGCCTGAATGCTCGCATCGTAACATTAATTTATTTATTTCAAAACATATTACATACATAAATCATATATATACATATAATATTCCCGATGAGTAATTTCTATTTCTCATTTTGGGACATGGGATTAAGGTTAACAAGACTGGAGCACAAATAATAAAGTAACAAAAAAGGTTTTTTTTTAATAACCAATACTAATACTCTTCATCTTCAAAACCCTTATCCGCACCCCAATGGTGCATAGGGCTCTGCATTCACATAAACGCAGTGTTATCTTGATCCTTAACACATGAAGGAAAGGTGATCAGCCTTCCGCTTCAGGTACCAGTTCAGGGTTATATTGAATAAATATTAGAGTGAAAAGATCACTAATATTTATTTGACCCCCCTGGGAATCGAACCCGGGACTTCCAGTACGGTAGCCGAGTGTGCTGACCATTACACTACGGAGGCGGACTAATACTAATACTAATACTAGTACATGGCAAAATATAAAAACAATAAACAGGTATAATAAATAGGCACAAGAAGCATATTACGTTAAACATGTTACGCTACGACGAAATGCTCCGGTCAGTCTTCACCCTACCGAGTGACATTTGGCATGAGTTACAGAGAAAGGGCAATTCCCCTTTTCACGACGTTCACTTGAGCCGGGACTTCCGCGCTAGTCAAAACAAAACAAATATTTACTTGACGAGCAAGATTCTGGAACGAATAATTCTCGTTATGAGAGGTTCCACTGTAGTAATGTTACCTGTATATTATTTTGAGAAATAAAAAGACTTTGTGTTTGGATCCACTCACATTTTTATTGTATTGATCCACGTATCGCCCTCCAAGGCAACCCTGAAGGACGCAGCCCCCAGGCAGACCTCCGAAAAGATGGAAAGACAGTTGGGAGTCGACATCCCAAGAGCGACATGCGGAGGCACAAACAGATCCCTAGGATCTACATAAAGAAGAAGAAGAAGGAGAAGAAGACATTTTTATTAATTAACTAGGTTCGGCAACAACCTGTTGCCCTCTTTTCAGGGTTTAATTTATGAATTTTAGTTCTAATCATAAATTAAACCCTGAAGAGGGCAACAGGTTGTTACCCAAACTAGTTGGTTAATAAAAATGTGAGTGGATCAAAACACAAAGTCTTTTTAATTCTCAAAATAATATATAAATATGATCCACAAAGTTAATGCTTTCAATATTCAAAACATAATGTTACCTGTCTCCGTTTCGTTTGTAGAAAATGTCCCAATGACGGGCAGAGTCCTTCATAGCTTGAGTTGCTCGCAGAGTCGGCACCAGGCGGCCATCTTGCCGCAGGAGTGCTTCCTCCTGTTCTGGCTGCAAGGATGGGAGCTCTTCCAACAATACGTCCGGTTCTTGCCCATCGTCACACGGCTCCATGGCCGAAATGATCAGGTGTTCGTTATAAGATCCAACTGCCTGCTTTTCTGAGCGGGTGTTCGGCTGCAGGAGCGAGGCTGGTGAAGCTTAAAGCCTGTGTCTTTTTTCTCTCCGGCCCATCCGTCAGCCCTGTCATGACACATACACAATAATGTTGATTTTTCTCTCTACAGCTTTCGATATTGCATCACATTTCCAGTGAAATTATTAACTTGCTAATAAACGTAACCCAATTTTAATAGCTACTAGATAAAGATCTCGCAAAAGCAAAATCGGCAGAATGCAGCGATAATAATTATCAATTACGAAAAAGTGAGGTTATAAATTTAAAATTTGACATCTGGCACCTTTTTTGAGTGTTCAGTTAAATAAAATCGATCATCGCTTGTTATTAAAATTTTTAGGTAAACGGAAAAACTGCGAATGTAGACTCTAATTTGCATACAGGTAGGAGGGAAAAAAAATGGAAAGAAGATGACGAAAAAAAAACAAAGAGTCACAGTAAATTTAAACGAATTATGTTTGATGACGACAAATTGGTAAGAATACAATTTTATCGAGTTCAGATGAAAAACTTCAATAGTATCAAAAAGACACAAGAAAGCAAAAAAGCTCTTTAAACAGTAATGGATAGGATGGTCACAAAAAAGCGAATACAGTATATGCATTGTGATAAAAAATATAATGAGTTTATGCACACAACCAGTCGTAAATAAAATAATAATAACGGATTTACTAAAACTTTAACTGAAAGCTTATATATTAAAATATGTTAGTTTAAGAGAGCTATATTTCGTTATTATTTAAAGTGTTTTTTTTCCATTACTACGTTTGAGTGCAGAGGTAGGGTACTTGCAACCTTAGGCCATGCGGCCTCTTGTCTAACCTGATACAGCCTATTTTAATTATGCAATTTTTTAAAAATAAATTTGAATGTAATAATTCAGTTAACGTATATTTGTGTCGATGAAGTAGTCGATGAATTGACTTGAACTCTTTACAAACGTGGCCCTTTATTAAATCAGTTACATGGAAATGGTCTTCACAGATTAAAAGGTTCCCTACCCCTGGTTAAGTGTCTGTATTGAAGTACAGTAGTTATTAAATATATGGGCATGCCTATATCATTAGTTTCATTCGTAATAATATTATTTTGTGGAGTTGAGCGACAACTTACCCCGATGATTTCACACATGGGTTCACTAGAAGTTCTTGGTTTTCGAACGAACCTCCTTGAAGACGTAAATGCAAAGACAAAACAAAACGAAATATTTATTTTCTTTCGTGTTTTGACGTTTTGACCGGGATTCAATAAGTAATATAGTTTTTTAAAATATTAACTAGTGTGCAGTTTCATAAAGTTAAAAGTGTAAGACAAAGTATAAATAAACCTTGCATCATGAATCCGACGGTACATTGCCAGCTTTGGATGGGAAATGTAAGTTAAATTCAATCCAATTCCGGCTCTGAAATATAACCTAACTAACATGATTGCAAATTAAAATCTTGTTAAACGCTTCAATTCTTTCCATAATTCCTTTTCATTTTCCCCCTTATTCGCATCCAATGGTGCATAAGGGACCCCGTTGTATTATTATTCACTTATATGTTTACAACATTTTGAGTGTGTCCAAATACTTGTTCACAAAATCTAGATTATCTCCAATTACAGGAGTTATTTTCATATTATTTTTTGACATCTCATCAAAGATGAAGAAGAATATGGAAGTCTGGGCATTTACGGGGCTGACGACCGTCATCGGCTGATGCCCAGACTTTCATATTCTTCTTCATGTTTGATGAGATGTCAAAAAAAAAAAAAATAATACACTTATATGTTCATATTATCGTCGCTAGAGGAATCGTTTTCTTAATAATGATGATGTTTTCTGTATCCTTAGTTGGAGGCCAATATGACCGAAAGCTTCATCATGGCTGCATTCCAGAAGATGGGAGAACATCCTCAAAATGTCAAGGTACCTGCAATTTTTTAAATTACACATTGACAAAAAAGGAAAGAATGCACGGCTGACATAAGCATTATCGATAAAATTAAGAAAGGTGTGTTGAGATGGTTTGGACATGTGGAACGTATGAGTGAGGAAAGAACGGTTAAACAAATTTATGAGGCGAATGTAGTTGGAAAAAAACGCAGAGGAAGACCGAGGAAAACTTGGCACAATCAGGCATGTCAAATACTTGAAAGCGGCCGGGTCAGGAGTCGTAATAATCGTCGGGTATGTATGAGGAGATGCATGAATGTAAAAAAGGCAAAGAATGTGCAAAGACTGAATGAGAAGATTCATGACTGAATGCGGTCAAAAGTATTATACACCCATACCTCGCTTTACGGCCTAGATACGTTCCACGAAACTTGGCCGCAAAGTGAAAAGCCGTACAAGGCATCAATTATTCTAGTATAAATTCATACAAATTCAATGGGATCGGTTCCAAATTTGTTAAAAATGTAACGTGGCTTATCATTCAAAATGTATTTTATCTTTTTATTTCATTTAAATCAAAAATACATGCGTAACAAGTACATACATTTGTACAAAAAAAATAATAACAGACTCCAAAAATCAACAATAATCTATAAAAAAAATTAAACAACTGCACGTTAAAACATGTGTATGTGTACATACATATTTTTTTAAAATGACTTCAGTCTGCAGACGATGAAGAAATGGTAACCTACAGATCACTGTCGCCATCATTTTTCGCTGGTAAGGATGGGCCTGGCTTAAAATAATTGCCCAACGTTGTTTGTCTCGCCTTCTTGTCTTTTTCGTTCTTCAGTGATTGGCAACGTGTAGATATATCGACATCGAAAAAAGTTTTTTTTGCCATTATAGCGAAACATTTTAGGCCGTAAATCGAAAACGTGCCTTAATTGAAGAGGGCCGTTATAGCGAAATGCCATATAAAGACATCCGTATAGCGAGGTATGGGTGTAATATAAAATTATTCATTTGCAGCGACAAAAATAAATAATTTCTGAAAAAATCGGGGATAATATCACTAAATACACAAACGTTTCTCAGTGTGTGCGTGCGCGCTGTGCTTTGTGTACACGCGTATGCGGTTTGATACTGTTTCTGCCGATTTCCTTTTAGTAACGCACAAGTCGTCCTGCGCGGCACTTGTGTTGCTACGTCAGGTATGGCGGCCACTTCCCATGTATTTTTTTCTCGTTTTAAGATACTTATCAGAGCTAACATTACAGAATTGTTACATTTCAACTTCAACTATGTTCAATTAAAGAAACATTTAGAAGTATTCACATTTTTTCCATTTACAAATGGTTTACAAAATCACCATTACACGTGGAAGTTTTTAGCACCGTAAGGGAAAGGTTCACAGTAGCATGTGTGTCTGTACCTTTACAGCTGTTTGCTAATATAGCAGATACTGGCTTTACACATCGCGCACTCCTTTCAAGAACGTCATAAATCAAAATACTTGATTTTTCAGGAGAACGTTTTTAAAGTTTAAAAATATAATACAATGCATTAAAAATAAATATCAAGCCACTTTTTGAACTTTTTACTGTGCAACAGATCTTTTTAGATAAAATCTGAAGGTTTTTTCTCCATTTGAAAAATATTTAGTATATTTAAAAAAAATAACTAGACAATACATTTTATTCAAAATGCAAAAACAACACTTTCTGCCCTGTAGCGGGTAAATATTAAGTTAAAAATATGCCTCAATATTTTGCTGGGATATAGTACATTTTCTGGGCATTCCGAAAACACGCACAACTGAAAATTTACAATTTTCGATTTATGACGTTCTTGAAAGGAGTGAGCGACATGTCTCGATACCGGTGAATATCCATGAATGAGTGTCCGTTTGAATATCTGAATATCACAGGTGATGCGCAACAAGTACACGGGCGAGCCGGCCGGCTACTGTTTTGTGCACTTTGCGACGGACGAGGCGGCCATTGACGCGATGCACAAGCTCAACGGCAAACCCATCCCAGGCACCAACCCCGTGGTGCGTTTCCGGCTCAACAACGCCAGCCGCGAGAGCAAGGCGCAGGCGCCCATGGAGCGGGAGTTCTCCCTGTGGGTGGGCGACCTCACCACCGACGTGGATGACTACAGCCTTTACAGAGTCTTCTCGCAGAAGTATTCCTCCATCAAGACGGCCAAGGGTAGGTTGATGGTCAATTTTCCCTTTTTAAAAATGAACTTTGATACCATATTATGGTCTGTGTCTAATTCCTTATGTTAACACATTTCGTACGGGTTTTACGCCTGCTGACCGCTGGCGACAGGATTTGATAATTATGTACATATAGTTTAGACCAGTGGTCTCAAAACTCAACAAGGATGAGAGATACTTTCAGAAATTGAACTTGTCTGGTAAACTACCCATACAAATTCCCATTTTAAAGTTTTTTATCAACGGCCTCATCGTACCGTACCACACATAATATTTTTATATCAGTTTAAATAAATTAGAACATCAGATTAACAATACAACTTTAAATGCGTACTTTCAATATTTATTTATAAACAAAATAATAATTGGTAATAGGTATGATATAAAAATTAACATAATAAGAAAATTTACTAGGCAAATTTAATAACCTACACGAGCCACCGAAAAAGCCTCGGCGAGCTACCGGTAGCTCACGAGCTACCTTGATCACTGGTTTAGACCTTAACAAAGAGGATTGGTACATAATATAAATATAAAAACATTAAATAATTTCTTTTCTGCCTTTGAAATGAGGCCAGTAAAAATACTCTTCCCGTCCTTAAGCATTAATGGACCGAACGGGTAGAAATACATTTCCCGTCCTTAGTGTGGTAATACATTGTTGTCAGGCGGTTTTTTAATCAACCCCAATCCTAATTAGTATGCTAATTAAGGTAGTATATAAATTACAAGTAACCACAAACATAATTTCCTATATGTATAATGTTTTTTGGCGTCTCACTCTACAAAAAGTAAACAAATAGGACACTTTTTAGCGTTCCCCGCAAATAATGTGTTAATGCGACTCCGATTGCCCTAGCTATTGAGGCGTTTTTTGTTAATAAAACCAATGTTCTGTAAAACCTCCTCCATTAACTTTCCATTATACCATTGTCTTTCACTCTGAACTCTTTCACTTATGTTACCTTTATCCTATTACATATATCCTACTTTAAGATCCATGAATTTGTAGAGCAATACAATTCGTCTTGCCTTCATACAATTAACAATTAAATATTACAGCACCCTATAAACCAATGGGTGGGTATAGGGGTTAGAAAAGTCAGTAATATTTAAAATGCTGTCGGCAGTGATCTTGGACACTTCTGGGTTCAGCAAGGGGTACGGGTTTGTGCGGTTCGGCAGCGAGGAGGAGCAGAAGCACGCGCTGTGGGCCATGAACGGCTACTCCGGCCTCGGATCCAAGCTGCTCAAGATATGCAACGCCGTCCCCAAACCCAAGAGCGCCTCCAACGGCAGCAGCGGCAGCACGCAGCAGTTCATCACCGTCCCCACTGTGAGTGATATGATGGCTTTAAATTCATCATCATAATCATCATTTTTGACTATCCTTTAATTAATTTACTTCTTAATTACAAATAACAAATTACAGTCCTCTACTTACGCGATTTCAACTTACGTGAATTGGTACTTACACGATTTTAAAAATTAAAAAAATTCTCAAGTCTTTTATTTACACATAGTTTTGTGTTGATAGGAAAGTGAGAGAGAAAATGAGAGAAATGGCCCTGGCTCATGCCTTGCACCCTTTCCCTCCACCTTTACTGACCACAGGATGCGATTAACAACTAAGTCGTCATTTTGATTTCTTCCTTGTTAGTTACGTGTGTGTTGCGATCGGGATTCTTTTCACATTTTCATTTTCATTTGCATGTAGATCTATTCTGTTTTCACATATCGCTCACTCTTTTCAACAACGTCATATGTAAAAAAAAATGTCAATTTTCAGTTGTGCATGTTTTCGGAATGCCCAGAAAATGTACTATATCCCAGCAGAAGCGGCATATTTTTGACTTAATGTTTACTTGACTTACTGTACAATAATGTGGCCTCACTGAATTTTTCTGTGGCGAGGGCACATTTGTATAATCTAAGAACATTGTTTATGCAATCAAATGGCTGAATGATGCGATGTGTTTCAGTCATTAATAACAATAAACATCATGAACATGAAACATCATTAATTGATTCGGCAGTCACTCTGTGGTAAAATGTATCAATTTTTGATTTAAGTTTTACTTAGTGAATAGCACTATTCTTTAAAATCTATCTATCTTATCTTAAATACATACGGTTTTTGAAAATGATGCGGAATGCACCAAAACATGTGTCCAATAGATTTTGTAATATTTATTGCATTTGAAAGACCTGTATAAATACAGATATCGCTCACTCCTTTCAACAACGTCATATATAAAAAAAACTTGATTTTTCAGGAGATCGTTTTTAAAGTTTAAAAATATTATTCAATGTATTAAAAATACATATCAAGCCACTTATTGAACTTTTTAGCTAAAACCTGAATGTTTTTTCTCCTTTTGAAAAATATTTAGTATATTTAAAAAAATAATTAAACATTACCTTTTCTTGAAAATGCAAAAACAACACTTTCTGCCCTGTAGCGGGTAAATATTAAGTTAAAAATATGCCGCTTTTGCTGGGATGTAGTACATTTTCTGGGCATTCCGTAAACATGCACAACTGAAAATTGACGATTTTTGATATATGACGTTGTTGAAAGCAGTGAGAAATAAAATAATGCAAATGAATTTGTGATTTGATCGATAATGATATAGATGTGCACTTTTTGTTTTGCCATGTATCAGCACTTGATGTTTGTGTGATTGCAGGAGTACAGCCAGCAGCAGTACTACGACCCGTCGGCCTACTGGCAGAACTACTCGGCCGCCTGGTCGGGCTACTACGGGGCGAACGGGGGCGCGGGGGCGGGGGGCGCGGGCGAGGAGGCCCCCGCCCCCGCACCCGACACTTCGCACCCCCCGCCCTCCACCGCGGACAGGAGCCTCGCCCTCATAGGTAGCCTTCCCTCATCCCAACCTAACCATTTTGACTCTTCACTCTAAGAACTTTCATAATATTTTGAATGTGTCCGAATACTTGTTCACAAATCTGGATTATCTCCGATTAGGAGCTATTTTTATGTTGTAGATGCTTCTTTCATCTAATCATAGATGTCTCTAGTGAAATTCTAGTCAATTGGAGCAATATGTTTCAAATTTGAACAATATATTGTAGTCGTACAGGAGAAAGTGACCAACTACCAAAATGTAAAATGTTCAGGAGGGCCATTTAAGTCACTTTTGCTTGGCAAGAAAATAAACACCAATGCAGTTAGTCATTTTTAACAAGTCAATATATTATACTTCCAAGCTTAAAATCCTTTGGGAATTTTTTCAGGGCAATATTAATCTAATAAGATATCAAATAGTCAATGATCACGTTTTTGTAAAACAATGCACTTGGTCACTTTCTCCTGTATGACTACGATATATAGAAGTTCCAAGAATTTGAGTAGTGTGGTTTTCAATCGTGGGTAGAGTTGGTGAATGTTACATGTGTGTAAAGCGATCACTTAAAGCAGCTTTTGATGGTCATAAGCCCTGTAAATGGCCAGACTTCCATATTCTTCTTCATCTTTGTTGAGATGTCAAAAAATAATAGTAATAACTTTTAGTATTTCTATGTTATTGTTATATGTGTGATTGTTATTAAATCGCAGAGAACTCAACTAAAAATTCTTATTTCTTAAATTTAATTATACTCGCTGATTCTTGTTTTGAATTTTCTGGAAGTCGTGCCGATGTATCACAGTCGCAGTTTAAGGCCAAGATATCGAACGTTAAAACTTATAAATTAAAGTTTTCATGCATAATTTTTTTTGGAATAAATATTGAAATATTGGTTTTTAATTTTTCAAAACTTCTAACCTTTCAATAACTCTTTTCTTTTCGAAACCAGATGTGAAGGTCCAAAAAGTTGCATTTCCAATATTGCACAACAAATCCTTTAACCGGATCCACGCGGCTCGCATAACCGTATGTGTTTTAACAAAACATGCCCCATACGCGGCTGACAGCGCGTTTGTGTTTTTACATTGCTCCAAGTTTCGAACCTCAGTTCAACTTAGAGGGATTTTTTCATGGTGTGGAACTTTGGATGAAATAATACGTCAATCCTTGGCCTTATGACATCTGTTGAAATATCTAACTAATAATTTGTAACATCACAAGGATAAATAAAAGAACAGATCCCTAATTTTTCTTGCGGTCGGTAATTAGTCCGCGCCATAATCATGCCCTATATCTGTCTCACTCTCGACGCTACGCATCGCCAGTGGGTAAGAGTGACACACAATGCGTGCTTTGATTTATTTATGTTACGATCCAATTTGTTTATATTACGATATATTTCAAGAATAATGTGACACACGTGTATTATAGAGTACCAAAAAGGCACAATGAATCCCATTGAACTTTTTGTTTAGGAAAATAAATCGTTTCTTAATTAAATACATGATAAAAGTAATCATTTGTCTCTTAGGAACAAAGTTAACGCGGTTAAAAGGTTAAATGGAAATCTGTTCTGTTTACTGTATTCTATCGAAATCTTAATTAAAGTTGCGACAAAACGTGACCAATCCTGTGTTAAATCAATTTAAATCGCACCAAAACGTAACAATTTTACAAGCTAGGATTCCTGACTACTTAAAATCATTTATACTGGAAATGTAACGTTTTGGTGAGGACCTCCACATATTTTATATTTATTTCGAAGAAACACTTTTTTTTTCAATAGAAAAATAATATTTTAAGAAAAGAAAAAAACAAATACGTCAAATGTGTTAATTTTGTTTAATTTTTTAAAACTTGTTTATGTTAAGTCTTTATTTATTGTTTCGGCATTTACTTTGTGGTAAGACATGTAACAATGATTAAGGAAACACTTGTTTTTATACCACTTCGAGTTTATTAATGACTACTAGTTTCGGAAGCTAAACTTCCACCGTCAGGTCTGAATAATAACAATATTAATAATGATAATAATTATGTAGACCTGACGATAGAAGTTTAGCTTCCGAAACTAGTAGTCACTAACCCTTATAGTGCTGAGCTTATTTTCACATTATGCATAAATTGCTAATTGCTTTTCATCATCACTACTCGACGAATTTGACATTTTGTAGGTAGAAATAAAAAAAATTACTTAAAAAAATTCAAAAATTAATTTTAAATTCTCAGCAAAATAATTGTAAATGGTTATTTATAAATGGTATTAACTTATTAAAAACGTTATACATGCGCGCGCAAGTCCGTACAGGTCGATACCTAAATCAAATTAGGTATTCCGACGCTCCGCACTTTATACGCATTAATATAGAGTCGATCTATCGACAGTTCGCACTCTAAGGGTTAATAAACTCAAGTTGTATAAAAACAAGTGTTTTCTTAACACATTAGTTACGGCAATGTTTTGATAAAACTGTATCTTGAAGCGGGCGACATTAGACAGCTGTCCGGAAATATAAAATATGTCAGTGAGCTTCATATTTTGAACTTGTGGTTGAACTCGAAAACAATACAAAAACGGTTAAATGGTCTCTAACGTCTCAAAATAAAATCATGTTAGTCCACAAATCACAAAAGTAAAAAAAATGTTAAAAACACTAATAAAATATTAGAAAATAACAACACAGTTTAACAACCGCCGAAAACTCAAAATCTTCAAATAAAAAATGATTTATGGGCTTTCCCCACACGCGTTTATTGCTTTGTAAGTACCAACTGCCGACTTAAAGTAAAGGACAATGATCTTTGTATTTTATTTCATTTTAGGACAAAGAAAAAAACGCACAGTCTGTATCCATTGTTTAAAGTTAATTTGTAACATTTCCTTCAAAACAGATTACGACCATTAGCTATGTTTTGAACCAGTAAATATCAGTATTATTTTTTTATATTACAACGACATCTATCCACTTCACAATAAAAGCAAAAAGGCCAAGAGATTAGAAGTTTATGACGTGTTTTTTGTATACTAAATTGAAGGTAGCCGAAATGCACAAAAATGTGCACCCCGCCACCACACAAGGTTTCTGAAACGCACAAATATGTGCACACCGTACACAATGTGTTAATCATTGTGTTAAGTCTTGTTAACCTTAATCCCATGTCCCAAAATGAGAAATGGAAATCTCTCATCGGGACTAATTTATATATGACTTATGTAATACATTTTAAAATAAATAAACAAATTGCAGATCACAAGGTCCCCCTGGACGTGGAGCAGATGAATCGGGACGCCATCGAGAAAGACCGCTCCCTGTGGGACGCCATCGACTCCGCCCGGTGGCTGCCCTCTGACATCATGGAAGTCTACTAACACTTAGTACTAGTCGTCTCTAGTAGTCTACCAACACTTAACTGCACAATTTTGCCAGAAACATGCGTCGGATACCGCATTCATTTTGCAAACTCAACACTTTAATCTCTCGAGTAGTAAGATATTAACACACTTTGGACGGGAAAGGTATTTATTATAACTGCGGACAGCCGGTAGAATTCCATTGAAAATTTTTGGGTAATATATCCAAAATTTTGTCCGCCTCTATAGTGTAATGGTCAGCGTGTTTAACTACCGTGCTGGAGGTCCGGGTTTGATTCCCAGGGGGGGGTGAAAATAAATATTAGTAATTTTACATTGTAATATTTATTTAATATTACCCTGCACTGGTTCCTGAAGCGCAAGAGTGATCACCTTGCCTTCATGTAAGTAATGATCAAGATAACACTGCGTCAATTCGATGCAGTGCCTTATGCACCATTGGGTGCGGATAAGGGTTATAAGTAATATCCAAAATTATTAAAAAAAACGAGTATTTCTACTCTTACAGTTGATTGATGCTTATGAACGGGAAGGGTACTTTTACCCTTCCCGTTAGGAAGTCAGAAAAGAAGGAATTAAATATTTAATGTTTTTATATGAATATTTTGTACCAATCTCTTTGTTAAGATTATCAAATCCCGTCGAGAGTGGTCTGCAGGCGTAAAAAACACCTGTCCGAAATGTGTCAAGGTCTTAACTATGTGTATGTAATTATAAAAATTCACTACCAGTATTTCGCAAGCGTAAAAAATACCTGTCTGAAATGTGTTGGTGACATTTCAAAACATGGTTTGTTCAGTTGGTAAAATATATAACTAGCCGATAAATGATTTCATTGTATTGTATCATCAAAATACGGTGTTGGTAGCTCAAATCCCGACATAATCTGGGAATATTGGAGAGATAATCCACTACGTCCCTGCAGTGGGGCCATACGCTATCTGACCTGCTATTTTATGGCTTCACAGTTGGGGCTGTATGCACGGAGAGGTTGACTGCGTAAGCCTAAAATTTCATCACTCCATGGCGGGATATTCTTACGAAATATCAATTGATGATAGAATATAGTGAAAGGTATACTTTTGAAATTTATAATATATATTTCGTAAGTATATTTGCCATCGAGTAGTGAAATTTAAAAGCGTAAATATTACATTTATTTTTGTTGTATATTATGTTTTATTGTATATTAGGCATATCGCTCACTCCTTTCAAGAATGTCATAAATAAAAAAACTTGATTTTTCAGGAGAGCGTTTTTAAAGTTTAAAAATATAACACAATGTATTAAAAATAAATATCAAGCCACTTATTGAACTTTTTACTGTGCAACAGATCTTATGAGGTAAAACCTGAAGGTTTTTTCTCCATTTGAAAAATATTTAGTATATTTCAAAAAATAATTAAACATTACCTTTTCTTCAAAATGCAAAAACAACATTTTCTGCCCTGTAGCGGGTAAATATTAAGTTAAAAATATGCCTCTTTTGGTGGGATATAGTACATTTTTTGGGCATACCGAAAACATGCATAACTGAAAATTGACGATTTTTTATTTATTACGTTCTTGAAAGGAGTGAGCGATATGTCTTTAAGTGTTAACACATTGTCGGCGGGTGGTTTTTCATCAACCCTTATTAGTTAACTAGTTAGGATTGTATACTAATCACAAGTAACCGCAAACCCAACTCCGATGTGTATAATGTTTTTTTGGCATCTCGCGTTGTACCAAAGGTAAGCAAATAAAACGCTTATCAGTGTCTCCCGCTCTCTACCAACAGTATGTTAATGAAACTTTTAAGCGTTTCCCGCAAACAATGTGTTAATAATGCACCCTGGTAAACCATAAATACGGACCAATAGTCTGAAATGAAATATTCTTTAAGTTCATAAAGAACACTGCCGTGTAAGTAACAAGAGTTCTCACAAACCGAACCATTTAAAAAAAATTCATCTTTGCTATATGTATCATAGATCCATCAATATATTTTGTGAATAATAATATAATCGTGATCAATTTACACTGCCACTTTTACTGTCCATATGTGAAATAGATTAAAATAATTGGATTAAGTGTTTGCACTCGCAATGTATTTTGTTCTTTACAACATTTTGAGTGTGTCCAAATACTTGTTCACAAATCTGGATTATCTCCAATTATAGGAGTATTTTTCATATCATTTTTGGACATCTCATTAAAGATGAAGAAGAATATGGAGTCTGGGCATTTACGGGGCTGACGACCGTCATAGGCTGGTTTTAGTGATCACTTTACACACGTGTAACATTCACCAATTCTACCCATTATTGACAACCACTCTACTCAAATTCTTGGAAGTTCTATATGTATATATAAACCAATTTTGAAACATTGTTCTTGAATCACTAGAACTTCACTATGACGGTCGTCAGCCCCGTAAATGCCCAGACTTCCATAGTCTTCTTCATCTTTGATGAGATATCAAAAAATTATATTTTGTTCTTGTTGTATGTAGAGTGTTCACTCGTAGAGTTTTCTTTTTAATTAGATTTAAGTTTTGTACTGACATTTCTTGGTTGCATTTTAACAGCTACATACTTTTTTCATTCTTAAAAAACTATTATATCTGGATTTGGAATTAACATAATCAAATTTACTCGACCGATAATGTATTTTTTTTTTCAATATGTATTAAAAGAAATTTTATAAAATAATAATAATAATTGGTGAATTTTTGTTTATTTATGTATTTGATACATAAAACAGGATATCCATCTTTATAATTCCTTTTTTCTATACGCCACGTGATTGTGATTGTGACGAGGGAAATAAAATATTTTATTACAAAATAAACGAAACATTGTTTTTATTCTCCAGTCTTCACATCATTTTATTCACAATTTGTTATTACAATACATTAATAATATATTATATTTATAATATTGAGACATTTACAGATCTTTTACAAGTAATTAATTAATTACAGCACCATAAAAAAATATAAAAATAAATAAACGTTTATTTATTATACACGGATTATTTTTAGCTTTAACCACTTACGTAAGGTATAAACTTATACTTGAATTTGAATTGTCAATGTTTTTATTTTTAATATATGTAATTCAGTCCCACCGAAATTGACAGTAAACAATCTCAAAAGACGCTCGACTGCGAAACTGGCGTCGCGGGTTCGATTCCCGCTATTTGCAAAATAAATTTAAAAATGATTTATTTTCAATTGGTCCGGGTGTTTGTGATGTGTTTTTCACAGTCACCTTCCCTATCCCTACTATTCTACTTGCAGACAAGCCTCTAGGCTTTGCGGGTTATTCCTTAAAAAAAAGCTGAAATGACATCTACCGAAAACACATTCTAGATGAAGTGTAATTTCCAGTTTTTACACAAAGGATGGACACGTGAACTTCGCTCGGACTGATGCAATATCGGATAGCAAAATCCATTGAAAATCAGAAAGAGCCAAAAGAGAGAGATTAAGGATCTGAGGTAATATAAAAGATGGAGATGGATAATAGCCTATGTATGGGCTATTATCTCATTCCGTCACCAGCAATATGACATGTTCTATTTTCACCCCGTGACACTTCAAAGTCACCCCGTGACACTCCGATTCTTCGAGTACTAGTACGGCGTGTACTACTCTCCAACCGGGACTCCAAATCACCCTATCTTCGCCTGCAGGATCCTTCGATGCCAACATCAAGACGACGCTTAGCTGATCTCCTTATTTACATCACACATTGTCGCTATCTGTTTACGACCATATATTATTAATTCTCACCAATACCCCCTTGCAATAGACAATATTAATCTCATTAACGAATAAAGAAGGACTGTCATATCGCTAACAATCGAGACTGGTTGAATACAGAATTAATCATTAACTCCGACGATGCGGAAACATCCGCATTATCCGGATCAAAAACGGGTAAAACTGGACCATGCGAGGACTACGTGCAGTCTTCTGAATCGTCAAAAAAGAAGAAATCCACAAAATTAATAAAACATTCTGGAGCGGATCAAATAAGCTTTTCTCATTTATAAGCACTGAGGTCAGCTGGAGATCAACCCGAGCAAGTACAATTAAAAAATTAAGAAATTCATCCCCGAAAGTGAAAAGCGGCCTGCTAACTCGGCTTCAGAGTGACGGGCAGACCGCAATTAATTTTACTAAGGATGAATCCCCGTCTATTTATGTAGACTTAAACATTTCCAGAAACAGATAGATATCTCAAAACAAACTTTTTTTCTTCTAAAAAAGTGTACTTTGTTGACTTATAATAATTCATACTAAGAATAAAATTAACTTAGTATGAATTCATGTTGAGTGAGCAATGGTTTTGATAATATTCTCATTGGTTTCAAAGTTATTGAATTTTAGTACGAAAATAGACTGTTCTGTCCATTATGCGGCGGCCTAACTGCGACCTCCAACATCAGGCTCAGGCAAGACCTTCATCTGTCCACCTTCTTTAGCATGTACCTATTTCTCAAATCCAATTCGAGTCAACGAGAACAGAGCCCGCACAACTTACGTACAAAATCTTCGATTTGCAAAATTGTAGAGCAAATAAAAAATTGCGTTCGGGTGTGGACTGTAGACAGTTTAACAGATTTGCAAACTTATAAAAGGGCAAATCATGAAAAGAGTCGCCTACACGTGCTGGAAGAAATAACTCGGATGAAGCGTATGAAAACTTCCATTAGTCTTTTAGAAAGATGGAAAGAATATTTCATATAAGTGTATGCGTACACCCCTTATATATCTAAGCCACAGTGAGAGGCCGATGAATTCTATCTGAAACTACAGGAAGTAATGGAAAACATTTCATACAATCATAAATTAATTGTTTTCGGAGACCTCGATGCGAGAATAGGAAATCAGGAACTAAACGGAGTTAAACAGAGATTCAACAATAATACACAATACAAATGGATACAGTTCTGTGCCCTTAATGAATTTAGAATTAACAACACATTCTTTCCACATAAACAACAACATATGTGTGCATTCGAAAACACTAGAGCAGAAAAATGCAACATGTATTTCATACCAGTGTATGTGTTTGAGTGTGGGCATGTTTGACATATTTGCAAACTCGTAAAAGGACAAATCATGAAAACAGCCACCTACATGTGGTGAAAGAAACAACTCGGATGAAGCATCTGAAAACTGCTATTAGTCTTTCAGAATATTTATATTTCATTCGCATATGTGTACTTTTGGGCGTGGGTTCTAAAGTTTAACAGATTTGCAAACTCGTGAAAGGACAAATCATGAAAACAGCCGCCTACATGTGATGAAAAAAATAACTCGGATGAAGCATCTGAAAATTGCTATTAGTCATCAGTCTTTCAGAAAGATGGAAATAATATTTAATACAAGTGTACGCATTTGGGTGGGGGCTCTAAAGTTTAACGGATTTGCAAACTTGTAAAAGGGCAAATCATGAAAAAAACAATTCAGCCGCCCACATATTGCGGAAGAAATAACTCGGATGAAGCATCTGAAAACTGCTATTAGTCTTTCAGAAAGATGGAAAGAATATTTCATACAAGTGTATGCGTTTGGGTTTCAAACTTCTACCACAGACCCAACGGAACATACAGTTTTATGTATTTGATAACCCAACTACGAGAGAATATGATGCTAGAGGAAGCGACATTTTTACAGAGACGGAAAACGAAACTATAGAGAAATTACGTTCATGGACAGAGGAAAGCGAAGCAGCACCGGAATGCATTCTCCAATCTCCTTGGAAACTCACTTGTTACCATTCGGGAACAAAAACCCTCACCGGCACTTGACACACACATCTCCAAGTGATCACATACCTTTGGAGCCGCTGTTCCATCCAGAAATCGCTCATATCAATCAATTTCACGTGTCACAAAACGATCCCTGATCCAAACTAATCGGTCGGAGATAAAAGATAGAACAGTTAGATTATTCAATATATTACAATGAATAAAAGACAACTCGAAATGTGTGTCAGTTTATCTAGAATTCCAATCTATGAGAACGAACCGCCAAACCATTGGTATATTTCTGAAAGGAAACAATAAAACAAATCAAAACGGGTAGTTGAACCCGTTGCTGTCAATACCGTATTGGTCAGACTGTGTGTCGGATAATGTGGAAGTCGGATAGAAAATAAAACATTTTGTAATGTATTCATTTCAAAGAACTTTTTTTCCATCCAGATATATGGAACGAGTAAAACAATTCACTTTAACGGGACGCACGTTCCTCGTTACGATGGGACATCTGGGGAAATACGTCAAATGTCAAAGGAACACCATGATATACTTATCGCGGGAAATACAGGATTTAATAGAATGTACGATATAAACAAATATCAATTCTATCGGAAGGCAACGAAAACAGATCTCAGATTATGTGAAAAACTGTTCCGGTTCTCAAATTGCCAAAACATAGAACTTCCCAGGAAACTTTAGAAGGCCTTCACCAAACATAAGTTTATCTCAACGTTACGAGATCAATTGACAAAATTTGAGTCAAGCTTACGCAATTCCTTTGTAAAATTCATCACATATTTGAGAATACCCGAAACAATATTACCAGACTGGGGACTGAAATTCACGTCCACGTAACAAAAGCGCAAGTCCACGTCGTCTGTGGCCGATGAAGCTCTGCGGAACATTGAAGACTTTCTAAAAAAAATTGTTGGTAAAAACCGGAATGATTGGGACAAATTTTTGCCAACAGCCATGATAGGCTGTAATTTAAATATACATTCAATAATCGAATTCTCACATTCCAACTCGTTTTCGCTGAAATAAACAGCAGTGCCAGGAAATTTACAAGATAATTCCAAATGGCAACTATACTGGACAACATGCCCACAGTTTCTCTGCCACTGCCAAAAACCTTATTCAATGCACAACACTATCAAAAGGCATTACAATGTTTACCACTACCAAAAGGATTAACGGCAGAACAGTATTTACCACAATCAGAAGGGTTAGCGGCATAACAATGTTTACCATTGTCAAAAGGGTTAACGGCGGAACAGTGTTTACCACAATCAAAAGGGTTAGCGGCATAACAATGTTTACCACTACCAAAAGGATTAACGACAGAACAGTGTTTACCACAGTCAAAAGGGTTAGCGGCATTACAATGTTTACCACTGCCAAAAGGATTAACGGCAGAACAGTGTTTACCACAATCAAAAGGGTTAGCGACATTACAATGTTTACCACTAACAAAAGGCTTAGTGGCGTTTCAATGGCAACCACTATCAAAAACCTTAGTGGGTTTTCGTTGCCAGCCACTATCCGAGTAGAATATTATTTTAACAAAAAATATCTCCAAAAAACTGAATCTATGGGATATACAGATATAAATTTAATTCATAAGAACATAATTGGATTTTATCCTCACAAATTACAGTTTTACAAGATTTAGTAGATATTGAGTTCAAATATAATTGATCTTTCATCAAACATAGATAGTGAGGAATAGAGCAGACATGGTGGAGACTGACCGGAGCATTTCGTTGTAACGTAACGTTGTAACATCGCTCGCGGCGAGCATCCGAAACTATGGATGGAGCGCTCAGCTCGCTGTACTGACTATACAAATGCTCGTATCGTAACGTGTTACGTTACGACCAAATGGCTCCGATCAGTCTCCGCCCTTAGGGTGCTCTATTGAGTCAATAATTACTATTTAGTGATAGAGTTTACACTCGGGTAAAGTAGAGAATAATAATAATAAAGTACAGAAATCATATTAATCTCAACAGCAAAAAAACAATTTCAAATGATAATTTCAAGCTAATGTGACCATTCACTTTTAAATTGGGACTGTAAATATTTGAAATTCCTCGGTGGAACAGCATTTTACTATGACTAATAAGGGCCCGACAAGTCTGATCATGTCGGTTTCAGCGATAACTGTTTGCTGGTTAAAAAATGTAAGTGGTAAAAGCTAAACGCCATCCTTCATAGCATCCCCAGTAATAAATAGCTAGCAAAAAACTTTAAGTCGAAATTCGTTACTTCACTTGGAAAACACCAAAAAAAATCTAGCGATAAATCGCCAACAATGAATGATTTATTAAGTTTTCTGATTCTAAAGTTTTTTGCTAAGTACACTTCTGACTTTTACTAGTAACTTAAAGTTTCTAGTCCGCCTCCGTGGTGTAATGGTTAGCGTATTTAGCTACCGTGCTGGAGGTCCCGGGTCCGATTCCCAGGGGGGGGGGTGAAAATAAACATTAGTGATTTTACACTAATATTTATTTCATATTTCACTGGACCCTGAAGCGCAGGGCTGATCACATTTCCTTCTTGTGTTAACGATCGAGATAAGACTGTGTTTATATAATGAAGTTCCCTATACACCATTGGGCGCGGATAAGGGTTAGAACGAGAAGAAGGTCCCTGAAGCGGAGGGCTGATCATCTTTCCTTCATGTGTTAACGATCAAGATAACACTGTGGGTGCGGATAAGGGTTTGAAGAAGACACTCCTGTGTCCGGTATAGAAGCTCTCCTGCACTCATACAGGTGTCACGCCCACCTGCCCGGCGATGGCGCGCACCACGTCCTCGGGCAGGTCGACAGGGCACAGGCGCATGCGGCCGTCCAGCTGCTGCGCCAGGTAGGCGCGCAGCGGCGCGGCGCCCAGCACCACCAGCGAGCCAGGCTCCAGGCCCGCGGGGCTGGGCGGCGAGGGCGGCGGCTCCAGCGCGCCATAGCGCTCTGCCAGCGCGTCCGAGCATAGCTGCCGCGCGTCCAGGCGCGGCGCCTTGGGACGCCGGGGCGCCAGTAGCTCCGTCGACTCGATGCTGTTGAGGGCGGCGCCTGAGGACAGTTTCAAAACAATCCCTGTAGCATGTTGTGAAAATTCAAACAATCCTCTTAGCATGTTGTGGAAATTCAAACCATTCTCTTAGCATTTTGTGAAAATTCAAACAATTCTCTTAGCATGTTGTGGAAATTCAAACAATCCCCTTAGCATGTTTTGAAAAATCAAACAATCCCGTTAGCATCCTTACGAACGCTAGGATAATAGAAATATGCGAGATCCAAGACGTTGTTAGGTAGGGAAGACAAAGAAAAAGACAATGGTACGCGCATGTGAGGAAAATGGAATCATCCAGACTCCTCCACATCGCACTGCAGACTAATCCCTCTTAAAAACAGGCCACAAAGCCTATACCTTGGTATGTATAGGCTTTTGGAGTGTCTTTTCTTGAAAAGGAAGAAGAGTTCCTAAAATTTGAGTAGTGTGTTTGTCAATCACGGGTAGAATTGGTGAATGTTGCATGTCGCTCACCCCTTTCAAGATCGTCATAAATCAAAAAACTTGATTTTTCAGGAGAACGTTTTTAAAGTTTCAAAATATAATACAATGTATTAAAAATACATATCAAGCCACTTATTGAACTTTTTACTGTGCAACAGATCTTTTTAGGTAAAACCTGAAGGGTTTTTCTCCATTTGAAAAATAACTAGTATATTTTTTAAAATAATTAAACAATACCTTTTCTTCAAAATACAAAAAAAAAAAACACTTTCTGCCCTGTAGCGGGTAAATGTTAAGTTAAAAATATGCCGCTTTTGATGGGATATAGTACATTTTCTGGGCATTCCGCACAACTGAAAATTGTTTTTTTTTTATTTATGACGTTCTTGAAAGGAGTGAGCAATGTGTGTAAAGTGCCATAAGCTCTGTAAAATACCCAGTCTTCCATATTCTTATTCATCCATGTTAAGATTATGAAATGGAAACGAGACAGCCCGAACCAGGGTTCGGTGAGTGAAGGAGAGTTGACTCACTGGTCTTGGCGTGCCTCCTCTTCTTGGGCTTTGAGCAGTCGGGGGCGGACGCGGCGGGGGCCGGAGCCCTGGCCGCCTCGGCCAGCAGCGCCGCCTCCTGCTGCAGGTGCTCCATGTCGAACTGGAGCGGGTTCATCAGGGCCCGGTCCACCAGCACGCCGTTCTGTTTCTCCTCCTTTTTAAACTAAACACAAAAAAATATATATAATGTTGTAAACTGTAATTGGTTGATAGACGTCTCACGCTTCGATCGGCTACAACATCTGCAATGGGCAAAGTTATCTTACCAGCTCGCAACCAACGCACTAAATTTGGCGAGCGTGCCTTTGCTGTTGCAGGACCGACGGCGTGGAATGCTCTTCCACCAATGGTTAGAAATAGTGAGAGTGAGATTGATCTTTAGAAAAAGACTAAAAACACATTTGTTTGCTAAATCATTTCCACCATAATATTTTCCCCAATTCATTCACCGTGAAGCGCCCTAGAGGTATTTTTTTTACGAAAATGGCGCTATATAAGTTATCCAATTTTATTATTATTATTATTATTATAAACTTATGTGTACTGTGTCGTGAGATTTATCAATATATCTAGGAGTTCTGAAAATTTGAGTAGTGTGGTTTGACAACAACACTACTCAAATTTTCGAATTGATTGCCCATTGACATCATGGGTACAATGGTGAATGTTTCACGTGTGTAAAATGATTACTCAATCAGCCTATGACAGGTCATACACCCAGACTTGCATATATTTATTTAGAAGAAAAACTTTTTCAACACAATTTTTTTTTTTTTAAATCTCATCAAAGATGAAGAAGAATATGGAAGTCTGGGCATTTACCAGGCTGACGACCGTCGTAGGCTGGTTTAAGTGATCACGTAATATGTAAAATAACTCCTACAATTGGAGATAATCCAGATTTGTGAACGAGTATTTGGACACACTCAAAATGTTGTAAACAAAAAAAGTGTTTAAAAAAAACTTTTTTTAAAATTTTTTGTTTTTTACGTCAAATGTTAACTGGGTTTGAATATAATTAAGTTATGATTTATCATATATTGGTTGAAAAAACCCACCTTGATTTGGAAGGACATATATAGAACATATACAGGACATATATAGGACATATGCAAATATTTGATGGGCAGGACATATTGCAAGACCACCCCACAATATAGATCCCGAAAATTTTATATTGGAGACCTTGGGAGAACAAAAAAGGCGTTGGAAGACACCAAAAGAGATGGTCCGACGACACAGTCGCTGCGGGGGGTGGAAACTGGCTGCAAACAGCAACTGACTGAAGAAAAGGATACAGAAGAGGCAGTGCAGGACAGAGGGCTCATGAAGAAGATGAAATGTCAATTTGAAGGTGTCTCAACTTGATATAAAACATCTATCGTTCTTCTCTTTATATGAAAGAAGATAGCAGAAAAACATGGCACGATCAGGTATGCCAAATAGTGAATTGCTGGGTAATATAACCAAAATAAAACAAGGTTTGTTGGATTGAATTCTACATTTATTTATGTATATGTTAATACGTGATGCGTTTCCTCTTCTCAGGACATTATCAAACACAGTGATAGTGATGAGTGTTTGATAATGTCCTAAGAAGACGAAACGCGTCACGTATTAACATAATACATAAATAAATGTAGAATTCAATCCAACAAACCTTGTTTTATTTTGGATATATTACCGAACAATTCAATATGGAATTCTACCAACTGTCTGCAGTTACAATAAATACTTGAAAGTGGTCAGGTTAGGAGTCGTAACAATCGGCGGGTATGTATGAGGAGATGCATGAACGTGGAAGAGGCGAAGAATGTTTGCAAAGACAGAGTGGTGTGGCGTTCTATTCTCTCTGCCTACCCCTGCGGAGAAGCGGCGTGATGGCTAGTTTTACCTTTTGATAGTTATGTAAATATCAGTATTACCAATAAAAGTTAAATTCATTGAATCAGTTATCAAGTTAGTTATGGCAGTCTGGGCATCGCAGGGCTTGCGACCTGGATACGGAAGACGCCAGTGTAGGAAGAAGAAGAAGACCCACCTTGACCTTGAGGTCCCGGCGCGAGCGGCCCGGGAAGAGCGGCAGCATGAGGGAAAAGTCGGTGCCGAGCGAGTGCAGCGCCCGGTAGAAGAGCA
Organism: Brachycentrus maculatus; assembly: GCF_059751285.1. NCBI lineage: Eukaryota > Metazoa > Arthropoda > Insecta > Trichoptera > Brachycentridae > Brachycentrus > Brachycentrus maculatus. Next base: position 1,356,859 of record NW_028280910.1, read on the forward strand.
GCGTCTCGGCGCGCCCCCACTCACGGCAGCGCCGCCCGCGCCCGTACGCGCCGCGCCCCGCGCCCCCCGCATCCCACACCACTGCCAGCTGCGACAGGCGCTGCCGGCTGCGCACCGCTTCCGATGTCTCAATCACCTGGAGAGAGGGAGGCCCAAACTTACAATATCACCAACTCACAATGTACAAATAGGTCAAATATCAATGCAGAAATAAAACACTACTTTTTGACCACTCAAGTATTTTATTGTCCGCCTCCGTAGAGTAATGGTCAGCATGCTTGGCTACCGTACTGGAGGTTTCATGTGTATAATGCATTTTGCACAGTTTTATTTTATTTTTTTATTTTAGGTACCGTAGAACGGGGCTACTTAAACTTTGATGTGTTACTTGAGTCCAGTACAAAAAAAATTAGATCTGTATTTGGTCTACAATAATGAATGTATCGACATGTATCATTGTTTCCCTGACAGGTGACACTTATTGTCACAATATGTTCATTATTGTAGACCAAATACAGATTTAAATCATTGTTTTGTACTGGGCTCAAGTAACACATCAAAGTTCAAAAAGTCCCGTTCTACGGTACATAAATACATTTTTTTATATTTTAATAATTAAATGTATGATGGCTCTTAAGACATAGCCTGTGTTGAATCGAAATACTTACATGTTAATACAATACATATAGGGTGTTTTTTTTTGTTTTATTTAATATTACATACCAGATTTTATACATTACAAGATACAATACAATAAAAAGGTAGTACAATAAATTAATCACAAGTATTAAACCTGGACTATAAGTCTATTTCCACCTTGTCTCTACCAATGAGGATCAGCCATCTACGGACACTGTTCTTAAAAGCATGATCACTTTTGGAACTCTTAATGGTTAAGGGCAGCAAGTTAAATGTTTTTGGAATTAAAAAAAAGTTTTTGCGTGTTCTGGAATTGGCGATTGCTATCTGGTGTGTTTTACGATGGCTATTATTGGATCCTCAAGTTGACCCCACGAGTCTATACTATCTATAACCCACGTTCCACTCTGTAAAACCAATATTATCTATCTCGCGTTCCTGCGTGATAAACCCGCCTGTTATCACATATTATCGCACAAAATTAATTATCATGGTTGTTTGTTGTTCAAATATTTATCAATTCGCTCAGCAAAATTTTAATTTTTCAAATTATTCTTATTCAAATAGTTTTTAGAATTTTAAAAGGTTTTTGAACTGAAGTTTCTTAAGTGGTGATTTGATAATCGACAATTGGATGAGGATTAAGAGTGAAATTTTAAGGACACTTCATGGTTTACTAAGCACATTTTATTACATAAGAAAAAAAAAATAACGTAGAGAGAAAGAGAGCTATACATTCCGACGTTACAGGAGTGGAGCAAAAGAGAGTGACATATACACAATGATACAAAGCGATAGATGCGCATTGTAGATGTACAAGTCAAACGCTATGTATGAACAGCTGAAGTATACCGCGTGTGTAAGTAACATTTATCTATGTGTTTTAACAAATCCAATGAATCAACTACAAAATCCGGAACTATAATAGGTCGAAAATATAGAATCACGGACAAATATACTATATTTTAGTTATCATAAACTATTAGTGGCAGTAGCACCAATCAATGACGGTGTAAATATTGAATGAACAAAATATTTTTAATGCAAATTTTGTATTTCTTTTGTTTTTCTCTGTCTGCAGTGAAGTGCTGCAAACAACAAAGACCTACAGTGACCTACAAACAAAGATTACAAATATCTCACTTACCAAACTCTGTTCATCGATCACTATCTCCCCGTTGGGACCGAGCTTGACTTGGGGCACGGGGGCCGCTTCGGGGACCTCCGGGACCACTTCCGCAGGGGGCTCTTCTATCGGCTCGGGGGCTACGGGGATCGGCGGTGCTTCTTCACGCCTGCGATTCAAAATCAAAATGTTTTATTCATTATTATTAATTCATTCGTGGCAAGCGCCGTGGTGTAGTTGGGTAGACGCTCGACTGCAAAATTGGCGTAGCGGGTTTGATTTCTGCCAATTGAAAAATAAATTCAAAAAATATTTATCTTCAATTGGTCTGGGCGCTTGTGATGCATTTTTCACATTTACCTTCCCTATCCTGACTATCCTAGTTATAGACAAGCCTCTAAGAGGTACGATTGCGGAGAGCACATCCAAAGGCACAAACTACAGAGAACGACCCCGCTTAAACTACATGGAGTAGATTATCACCACATACATGCGTATAAGTCCACTCCCGTAGCGCAGTAGTCAGCGCGTTTGGCTACCGTGCTGGAGGTCCCGGGTTCGATTCCCAGGGGGGTCAGAATAAATATGGCCGATTTTCACTCTCATATTTATTTAATTTCACCCTGGACTGGTACAAGAAGCGCAGGGCTGATCACCTTGCCTTCATGCAATTAACGATCAAGATAACACTGCGTCGCTACGATGCAGTGCCCTATGTACCATTGGGTGCGGATAAAGGTTAGAAGTAGAAGACATGCGCTATAGCGGTTGAAGAGTTGAAGAGACGAACAGAGGATAGATACGGGTCAAGATCACATGGTCAGTCTCCATGACATAGACAGAAAGGTAGATAAAGTGCTTTACTCACTGTATGGCGTTGTTGGGCGGGTTGTAGAATATCAGATCGTACATGGTGAGCGCGTTGTGCGCGGCGCCGGGCTTGCTGCGGGGCGCGGCGCGCGCGCGGGCGCCTCGCGGTCGCACGCGCGCGCCCCCGGGGCCTCCTGAGGCAGGGAGGGCCGCGGGGGGCGCGCCGGCAGCGGGCGGCGGCGGCGGGGCCGGGGGCGGTGGCGCCGGAGGCCGAGGGGGCGGCGGCTCCGAGCCATCTTCCGTCTCACTCGCGCTGCCCTGGAATAACAACTATCGTTGAACTTGCAGTCGCTAAAAGTGGCGTGAAATTTGAATGATATATTTGTCTCTTATCATTCACTTATAATACTTTTATGGCTTCTATTAACTTGCTTCCCCCCCAGGTTTGTTATTTTTCATTTGTTTTACGGTGTTTTCTATTTTGTTTATTTCAACTTCTGGCAAATCTTCTGATCCTACGTTCAGTATGTATTTTTTGTTTTCTTCATTGTGGTGTGATGTGTAAAGTTTTGTATGTGAAGTTAAAAAAATTCACCCACTCTACCCATTATTGACAACCACACTACTCAAATTCTTGGAAGTTCTATATATATATATATATATATATATAAACCAATTTTTGGAACATTATTCTTGAATCACTAGAACTTCACTAGAAACATCTATTGGTGAGATGAAAAGAATCTTTTTATTGAGCAGAAACTCTTTTAATAGTATGTGGGAAAACATAATATGAAATTAACTTCTGTAATTAGAGATAATCCAGATTTTGTGAACATGTATTTGGATACACTCAAAATGTTGTAAAAAAAAAATAAAATACACAAACATAAATATGAATAATAAATAAATCAAGATCATTAGAACTATTTCTCAATAAAAAAAAATAATAAAAAAAATAATTAATATTAGCAAAAAAAGGTCTAATAAAAACGAGAAAAAATTATTGTAAACCACAGATCGCATTAACTTACACACACACACTTCATGCACACTCGCAAACATTCATACGCACAGGTCGAATGGAATGTGTATGAATGTGTGCGAGTGTCTTGACCTTGACAGCTGAAATTGATAGTAAGGAACAAATATGTTATTCTATCCCAGCTAAGAGAATGGATGGCCGAAAACACGTTGACATTGAACTTATATAAGCGAATAACTTTGGGGGGGCCGCACCTAAAGGACAGTATTCGACTTGCGATACGACTACTCAATGAGGAATATAATTTAATTCGCTGTTAACCCTTTCGGGACAACTGGTTACTGCTGCTAACCACAAATTTAAAATAAATTGTCTAAGTGCCTATAGGTTTCTAGTAAAAACCATAGTGCAATATGTGTTGCCTATGTAACAGAAATAGTGCTTGTATAGATTTCATGTTGGTATCATTGTCTCGGAGCTTATTTCAGACTATTTATTGTGGCGATGTGCACATGTCGGGATATTTATAGGTTACCTGCATCTTAGTTAATCAATTTTGTAAGGTTATTGAACGAAATAAACAAAATGACAAGTGAGTTATAGTCATAATAATATATTTTTTAAAGTAGTGTTATATATTACCTCATATTTTCAAGAATAAATGCTTTTATTTATACTTTATAAAACATGGTCTTTGTTGCTAACCACCAGGCACACAATGTGTATTTTTAATTTTGTTGAGGGATAAATAACAATTCAATCTGCGTGCGCAATTTTCAGTAAATTTTCGGTTGCTGTATACACTTATTTGTAAATAATTTCTAGAAATAAAAATGTGTTAAGTAAAATATTTTTTATTCTGTCTCAAAGGGTTAAGCTTGTGGGCACGTTTTTAGATTCCGACACGTCTCTCAAATCATCAGGGTGAATTAAAAGCATTCACCAAAATCTCCCAGTCGATGCTGTCTTACAATTGGCAAATTACTGTGTAGCATCTTGTCTGTATTATAATGGCAGTACAGTAAACCCTCTTATAATATTGAGATAGGTACCACGTTATCGGAGGGAACGTTATAAGGGGTAATCACTTTAGATTAATAATGACTCATTTCAGTCACTTCCGCTGGTTAAAATGTAATACTTCAATTTAAAGCATTAACCCCTATAACGTTCCTTCCTGTAACGTGGAACCTATCTCAACGTTATAGGGGGGTTTACTGTAAACATATATGTTCGCCTCTATAGTGTAATGGTCAGCACGCTCGGCTACCGTACTGGAGGTTCCGGGTTCGGTTCCCAGGGCAGGGTGAAATAAATATAAGTAATTTTTTCACTGAAATATTTATTCAATATCCCCCTGGATTGGTACCTGAAGCACAGGAGTGATCACCTTGCCTTTATGTAAGGAACGATCAAGATAACACTGCGTCAATAGAACGCTGTGCCCTATGCACCATTGGGTGCGGATAAGGGTTAGAAAAGAGAAAGAATACATATATACTGGTTTTCTAGACATTAAGATGAGAAGGCGTAGAAACACGTGGTCAGTCATATTTAATTTTAAAAATCAATCATTCATTTCCATAAACGGAAACACATTGCGAGACCGAGTAAGAAATACCGACATTCGAAGCATGTGTAAGACGGAGGATATCGTGAGGTGGGGACGACAACGAAGGCGATACTGGAAGGAACATATAAACAGAATGTCAGAAGACAGACTTCCACGTATCGCCCTCCAAGGCAACCCTGAAGGACGCAGACCTCCGAAAAGATGGAAAGACAGCTGGGAGTCGACATCCCAAGAGCGACATGCGGAGGCACAAACAGATCCCTAGGATCTACAAGAAAAAGAGAAAGAAGAAGAAGAAGAAGAAGAACAATCATTCATTTACACATCGTAATTTGAATTTAAATTTTGAAATTTTGTGATAATATCTGTTCATTTTTCATTTAAGTTAAACCACTATTTCTAAAAATGTATTGGGACACGTTTTTCAATGCGTTTACGACCATTAAGTTATTTTCTTTCTTCTTTCTTCTTAAGAAGAAGAAAAGAAGAAAGAAAGATTAAGTTATTAAACGATGCTAAATGCATATAAACACGTGCCACAGAAGTTTTTAAGAAATAGTGGTATTTACCAGGTAAAATTTAAATGAAGTATTACTTTAATTTAAATCTTCAAGTTTTCAAATTGTATAGTATTTGAGAAAAATCGGTGTTTAGTAATATATCTAATATAATTATTATTCCATTAATTGATTTGGCAGTAACTTGTGGAAAATATCTATCCATTTTAATTTAAGTTTTACTTGGTGAATACCACTATTTCTTAAAATCCATTGTGACACAAGTTTTGATGGATTCCGCATCAGGAATGTATCGAAACACGTGGCACAATAGATATGAATAAATAGTGGTATTTACGGAGTAAAGCTTAAATTAAAAATAATAATTATCATTAACAAATATTTAATATTAAAAAAATATATTAATGTTCAATAATTGAATAGAGTGAGCTAAATAAAATTCACTCTATAACAAGCCAATTGAATGTGAACAAAGAGAATGAAGCAACTCACACAACTGCCAGGCAGGAACCCCAGATGCTGACTGCCTACAGATGACCAGTGACCTTCCTTTTAAACACAGGAGCCTACACATACTCACACGTCGTCGTGCAAATAAAATTTAATCTACAAAACTGTGGCCACTCGCTTGTACAATGCTCGACTGGTGTTTTAAATTGGCAATACTTATCACTTAAAAATATATATTTATCATAGTATTTTTACGATATAATTTTTTTTTTTTATTAATATTATTTTCTGATAAGCTTTATTGCGTAGGCTTGCCAAATGTCCCGATTTGACTGGGAGAGTCCAAGTTTTCAGACGAAATCCCGGTGTTAAGGGCGGTTTACTTCACGTCCCGGTAAAAATTTAATTTAAAATAATTAAAAAAACACTTGTTTTTATACCACTTGAATTTATTAATGCCTACTAGTTTCGGAAGCTAAACTTCCATCGTCAGGTCTGAATAATAACTATTACAGACCTGACGATGGATGTTTAGCTTCCGAAACTAGTAGTCATTAACAAACTCAAGTGGTATAAAAACGAGTGTTTTTTTAATCATTTTAACATGTCTTACCACAAAGTAAATGCCGAAACAATAAATAAAATTTTATTTTATTATAGATGAAAAAAAAGTCTAAAACACGGTTTGTTGCGTTTGGGTGACAATATAGCAGATGTATCACATACCTATAGGTAAGGTGGTTGATATAATAACAGTTTGATATATGATTCTACTGAAAATATCTAATAAAAAATAATGCATTGCTCTTCATGTTGGATGTTTCTTATATGGGAGCAAAATACCATGTCACAACTAGTGATTCTATGTGGTAGCTTCAATTTGAGAACATTCTAAAATGTACAGGGTCAGGAATGTGTTCCCGTATATATCTGTCATAATTTGTTTATATTAGAAATTAATATTATCCGAATGTTTTCATTTTTCATTAACTTCAACCTTTCCCTTCTGGTGCTAAAATAAAAACGCGCATTCCACTATTGGGTAGTCAGTAGACAATAAAAAAATAGCGATTTTAAATAGGAATCTCCTTAATTAATTATAAATGAAGTAAAAAATTATAATAATTTAGATTTATTTCCTGAAAATATTTAAAAAAAACCATCTGGCAATGCTCACGGAAAATCATAGGTCCACTCTAGTTGCAAGCCCAAGAGCTACGCCGACTGCCGCTAGTGGCGATAGCCGCTAGCCAGAGGAAGACTGAGCTTTGAGCTCCTCGCACTTGCACAGTGCAAGTATGCAAGAGTGAGATACAAATATAGTGTCGCGGTTCCCGCAGACTCTTCACGCGCTGTTTATACGCGAATTTGTTTCCGATATTCACAAAATACCTCCGATGTACCAGATAAATTCTGATTATTATTAATATTATTTCTTAAATCAATGCGTACATATGTTATGGAAGAATACCTAAAATCTTACCGTTGTATTTATTATATTTATAGGGATATTGATGGTTATTAGAAGCAATGTGTATAAGGTGCACAACACCGGGAAGGGAAGGGTTAAAGGGTTAAAAACAACACTCTTAGTAGGTCTTTCAACTTCATTTTACAATATTGACAAAATAATGTGGCAGAGCTCACTAACAGATGTACTCGGCCGCGCATTACTGCGTCGCAGTGTGGTTAAATAGAAAAGAAAGAATAAAGAAAGCCCACATTTTAAATACGTTTAATTTCACAATGCTTGTAAAGCAATGAAAGTTTAGTAAAATCGACAAAACAACAATGCAATCAAAATGGTATATCACTTGTCAGTTGGCAAGAAGCACGCTGTCTGCTATGAGCTATGTTTAGTATTGCATGTATGGCTGTAACGTTCAACAGATGGCGCTGCTGTTGCTAAAAATGCTGTTGCATAAAAAGTATATATAAAATAATGCTGTCGGCTATAAGCTATGTTTAGTATTGTTGAAATGTTCAACAGGTGGCGTTGCTATTTAAAAAAAAATCTGTATAAAAAGTGTATATAAAAAGTATGCCCGTATTTAAATGCAACATTGTGTTAAATTTCAGAGCTATCGGTGAATAACTGTAAGAGATTAAATATTCTCAACAAATGAACATTATCTTTTATTTTATTTTTATAGGTAGATCCGGCAGTGTACCGCTATATGGCGAGTTGACAGAGATAAACGTAAATGATTGAGCGCTGTATGCTCCTTATCGGACGGACGTGTCAAATGTCACCGAGTTATTTTCATCCAAGAACGGCAGAAGGTTATCTTACGAGTATAAAATATATTTTCTTGATTTTTTTATTACGCGAGTGGTGAACACACCATACTGTTTTGACCGATTACGACGGTGGTCGTCAAAACTTATTTGCTGAAGAGTCAAATATCAGTCATATTTTTTTTGAGAGTCAAATCTGTTTGCGGTTCTAGTACCGCTTTATTATAATTTTATACTACTACTACTACTATTAATTTTTCAGTCTCTTCTTCTTCTCCGTCTTAATCCTCATTGCTGAGGGCTGTGACCCTTGCAGAAGCAATGACTCTTCTCCAGTTATCCCTTGACTGCGCTGCACGTAGCGCTCCAACCACTGAGGTGCCTGCTGTTGCCTTAATTTGATCGGTCCATCGTGTGGGGATCTTCCTCTCCCTCTCTTTCCCTCCAGGCTACCGATCACAACTAGTCGTTCCAGGCTATCCTCGTTGCCACGCGCAACGTGTCCAAAGAACTGGAGAATCCGTCGGGTACAGATATTGGCCAGAGTCAAGCCATCCAAGCGTAGTTCCTGGCGAACGGACTCATTGGTGCGTCTAGCTGTCCAGTCAGTCCTGTTTTTAGTCTAATATTCATTTAATATGACCCTGGACTGGTACCTGAAGCGGAGGGCTGATCCCCTTTCCTTCGTGTATTAAACGATCAAAATAACACTGCTTCTATATGATGCAGTGCCCTATGCACCATTGGGTGCGGATAAGGGTTAGAAGAAGAAGAAGACTACTGTTATTACCATCACGCTATTTTCCGCAGAGGTGAGCAGAGAGGATGGAACGCCACACCCTTCTGTCCTGACATACACGCTTTCTTCACATCCATACATCTATTCATACACGCCCTCCGATTACGCAGACATTTGGACGCCACCAGATTTTAGGTTCTGATTGTGCCAAGTCTTTTTCAGCTGTCCTCGTTCTGTTTTCCTTTGGTAGTGAAATTTTGTTTTTTTTTCATTTCTTGTTTTTTTTTGGTAGTGAAATTTTGAAGCATATAAGTATATTAGATTTTTTTTGTAAGCAAAGTTTCATGCATAGTGGAGGAAGCTAACATGGCGTACGCAGTAAATAACACGTGGCAATGATGCCAAAATAGAGTATGCGGTGGTCTAAGTGCTAATTTTCGCAAAAACGCAGTTCCAAGCAACTCAAAATAGTGCAGTCGGTAATGTGTTAATATTGCAACTACAGTGGTGGCCAGATGTATTAGGCACCCCCTACAAAATTGGTTAATGTCTATAAATATGAATTCTTGCAATCTTTTCGGATTGTATCGTGTTTTGATGGATTTTACCTACTACTTGCGATCTCTCAGAAGAATGTGCGACAAAACGATGTATGATAGATGTGCGAATAGTGAAATAAGGAAGGAATGCAAAGCTGAGATAAGCATTATTGATAAAATTAAGAAAGGTGTGTTGAGATGGTTTGGACACGTAGAACAAATGATTGAGGAAAGAACGGTAAAACAAATTTATGAAGCGAATGTTAGTGGGAAAAGAAGCAGAGGAAGACCGAGAAAAACATGGCACGATCAGGTATGCCAAATACGTGAAAGTGGTCAGATTAGGAGTCGTAACAATCGGCGGGTATGTATGAGGAGATGCATGAACGTGGAAGAGGCGAAGAATGTTTGCAAGGACAAAGTGGTGTGGCGCTCTATTCTCTCTGCCTGCCCCTGCGGGGAAGCGGCGTGATGGTTAGTTAGTTAGTTTTTTTTTTAGTTTTATATGAGAAACACTCCGTCTTTGCAAACATTCCTCGCCTCTTCCACGTTCATGCATCTCCTCATACATACCACTGACCACTTTCAAGTATTTGGCATACCTGATCGTGCCATGTTTTTCTCGGTCTTCCTCTGCTTCTTTTCCCGCTAACATTCGCCTCATAAATTTGTTTTACCGTTCTTTCCTCACTCATTCGTTCTACATGTCCAAACCATCTCAACACACCTTTCTTAGTTATAAAACTGACCCTTGAAATTAGTAAAAAGTGAGTTTTTGAATAAACCACGCCCCTAACTATCGTAGGTCGGGATAGCAGGTAATAAGTAGTAGGTAAAATCTATCAAAATACAATACAATCTGAAAATATTGCAAGAATTCATATTAAAAGACATAAACCAATTCTGTAGGGGGTGCCTAATACATTTGGCCACAACTGTATTTCTTATTTTGTAATCTATATTAAATGAATAATAAAGTTGCTATTGTTACAAACGTTTAAGCAATATTATTTTAAATACAATGAATTTTTTTATTTAAGTTTTACTTAGTAAATAGTGGTATTTACTAAGTAAAACATATATTAAAAATGTATAGATTTTACCACAAAATGACTGCCGAATCAATTAATGAAACAATGAAATGTAACTGATAACGGAAATTGTTTGAAATTTTTTTGAATAAAATGTTGAAATAATCTGGCATTATGAGTATTCACAGGATATCATAAACAATGCCCGGAGATTTTGAACAAAGCTAGTTTATCGTGGACAATGTGCAGAATGCCTAACCATTTTTAGTGCCCAGGCATTTCCAACATGTCAATTGTTTATTGTAACTGCAGACAGTTGGTAGAATTCCATATTGAATTGTTGGGTAATACATCCTAAATGAAACACGGTTTTTGTTGGATTCAATTCTACATTTATTTATGTATATTTTAATACGTGAGGCGTTTCGTCTTCTTAGGACATTATCAAACACTCTCAGTGTTTGATAATGTCCTAAGAAGATGAAACGCCTCACGTATTAAAATATACATAAATATTTTATTTATTGTTTCGGCATTAACTTTGTGGTAAGACATGTTACAATGATTAAAGAAAACAACTTGTTCAACTTCTTCGTCATTGGCTGTTTTAGTTCTGAGATTTTTTCTCATATCTCTAAGGAACGGTAAAACAAATTTATGTGGACCGAGAAAAGCTTGGCTCGATTAAGTATGTCAAACACTTGAAAGTGGTCAGGTAGAAGTCATAAATAAAAAATCGTCAATTTTCAGTTGTGCATGTTTTCGGAATGCCCAGAAAATGTACTATATTCCAGCAAAAGAGGCATATTTTTAACTTAATATTTACCCGCTACAGGGCAGAAAGTGTTTTTGCATTTTTAAGAAAAGGTATTGTTTAATTTTTTTTGAAATATACTAAATATTTTTCTAATGATTAAAGAAAACACTTCGTTTTTTACCACTTGAGTTTTATTATAGACTACATGTTTCAGAAGTTAAACTTCCATCATTCAGGTCTGTATAATAATGTTATTATACAGACCTGAATGATGGAAGTTTAACTTCTGAAACATGTAGTCTATAATAAAACTCAAGTGGTAAAAAACAAGTGTTTTTTTTAAATCATTATACATAAATAAATGTAGAGTTCAACCAACAAAAACCGTGTTTTATTTTGGATATATTACCCAACAAAGTAAATTGTTGCGCGGTATGATGGATAATCCTGGATGCTCATCCGGAGCATTGGTCTGTATGTTCCCGGTAGTTACTAAGACAGCGTCGGCATAGATTGTTTCACATTCCTATATACAGGACCAACCTGCCGATGGTTATGCCTGTGGGAAGAGTTACCGCTATACCGAATAATATCACACCATGTGTCTGAGGGTGTATTCCGAAGCGGGATTCTTCTACATCTTTGACAAGAGTGTTCTTGCTTACTTTATAATTTTAGTTGAAATGTATATGCTTTAAATTTTAGTTTGTAATGTATATGTTAATTATATATAAAACCCTTATCCGCACCCCAATGGTGCATAGGGCACTGCTTTATATAAACGCAGTGTTATCTTGATCGTTTACACATGAAGGAAAGGTGATCAGCCCCCCGCTTCAGGACCAGTCCAGGGTAATATTGAATAAATATCACAGTGGAAAAAAACACTTATATTTATTTGACCCCCCTGGGAATCGAGCCCGGGACCTCCAGAACGGTAGCCGAGCGTGCTGACCATTACACTACGGAGGCGAACCCGGTTATATGTTAATTAGTACTCAATAAATTGGATAGAATTGAATGCCATGGCACTTTTATTTTACTACAGATATCAGGACAACATCCATAATATCTGCTTATAAACTTGTCCTATCAAATCTACAGCATTTTGCGTGTGTCCAAATACTTGTTCAAAAATATGGATTAATAATAATCCACATTTGTAAACAAGTATTGACACACTAAGAAAGTTGTAATTAAATTAACTGGTCAAATTATAAGCTAAAATAATAAAAATGAAAATTATATTTTCTGGCGTTTCTCGTGTATGTGATTATAATCCAGGATTCGGACCTCACATACAAAGAAAGAGTTTCTGCTCAATGAAAAGCTTCTTTTCATCTCACCAATAGATGTCTCTAGTGAAATTCAAGAACAATGTTTCAAAATTGGTTTATATATACATATAGAACTTCCAAGAATGTGAGTAGTGTGTTTGTCAATCATGGGTAGAATTGGTGAATGTTGCACATGTGTAAACCAGCCTATGACGGTCCTAAGCCCCGTAAATGCCTAGACTTCCATATTCTTTGTTGAGATGTCAAAATGTAATATAAAATTTAATTACCTGAAGACTGTTTCTTCGCGCCAACTTTGGAATAGGCCTTAGTTTCGGTCTGTTTTTGCTGCTAGTTGGTAGAGGAATAATAGGATCAAAGCTGCACTCATCCCCCAAATCCAGGGCTTCCTCGGGAACTGGCGACCGTACCGCGGGTGTGGGCACAGGCACTGGTATCACTGTAGAGGAAGCAACGGGAGTTGTTGCCCTCGTCACAACGGGAGTCGAAACTCTCGTCACAACGGGGGTCGAAACTCTCGTAACGACGGGGGTCGAAACTCTCGTCACGACGGGCGTCGACACTTTCGTCACAACGGGCGAGGATGGCGCTGCCTTACCGGATCGTCGCCGTGACAACTCCGGTACATTTGACTCAGATTTCGATTCCTTTTCTACACCTTCTGCAGTTGAAGATGTCTGCAACTGAGTGGCGCTCTCGCCTCCGTCTTTCCCCGGAGCTTTTCTCCTTACGGGAAGAGAGGCAACCGCTTTTATTCTCGCTCTCCTCGTCGACATTTTGCTAAACTCGAAAAAACTTCAGTTCAAATGTGTCTTACATTAAGAAAACATACTAATATCTTACAATAAGATATATTTTAATTCATCGCGCACTAGTTCTTTCCCGTCTAAAGCATATTGAGTCAATTATGTATCAGGCGTCAAGCAACAATAGTGAAAATTAAACGTCACGAGCCACGACGTCAAGACGAAGACACGTTTTTGGTAGACCTTTTACCAGTTTTTTTAACTTTCTCTGATTGTCACTAAATTTGTGCACATTTGGAAGAATAAATTACAATTTATTATTTACAGCAAACGTCTTGATTTTTGAGTTTTCAATTTTAACACGCTCGAAAAAACAAATACAGAATAAACCATAGACAAATCACAGAGGTATGCCAAAAACCACAGACTAACTATTTATATACTGAAAAAACTGAAAAACTGATGCAATTAACAACTCTCTGATTATTCGGGATTACTATTCGGACATAGAGAAGGGGTTTGATCGATAATTTCGGAGGGAAATCATCCTGACGGCTACGTTCTGGAGAGATAATGGGGGGGGAAATCGCCATTGATCGTTCTCGCGGGGCGGCGAATACAAATTCCGGGAACTCGATTATCCGCGGAAAAGGAAGCCTCGTGTACCGTGTTACCTCGCTATGTACAATATATTAATATCGCGCTTGTTAAGTTCTAATCTGAATGAATTTAATCTTTGTTTATTTAAGCCCGGAGGAAGTGTGCATCGAATTAAATACAATTACAATCAAGATAAAGGTAAAAGGGGGAAGGATAATTAAAACTTGAATGTTTCATGTACCTGGTTTAATCGATTACGTAGACATATTATTAAAATGACTTACCCTAGATTACAACACTTAGAAAATAGCTTATACTAAACGAAAGGTCCTCAACACAGTCCAAAGTTCACTTTTCTAGCTCATGTCTTGTTCACTGATTCACTTAACGAAACACCGTAACGAAGATTGAGATTGTTCCACAGTTATGAGCCATGAACGGCTCCGGGGTTGTGGAATCCCGTTGGGCGTGACGGCCACAGGTTGTAGGCTGGGCGGTCTTCGAGGGGCAGGAATCTAGTGTTCCTGGATGGACGGCGGACGTCCTAGATGAGCAGTTCCTTCGCTGTTGGAAGGAATCTGGCGTTCCTCGATGTGAAGGATGAGGGATGAGGCATCTTCGCGGCTGGAAGATGGCCTTGTAGCGCTGGCTACATCGTGTCTTGGAGAAATGAACACTTTTCACTTCACACGATTTCTCCTCGCGGCTGAGCACTTAGCTGATGAAGTGCCGAGTTTGGGCTCGGGCCGAGCGCGACGGCGTGCGCGTTCGACCTGCGCGGTCGGGGATTTTTCGTCGACTGGGGGTGAGGCGTCTTCAGCTCGCGTCCTACCCCTAGTGTTGCTAGAGCAAGAGGGTCGTATTGCCCCTCTCGCTTACTCCTTACCCTAGTTAACTTAAGAATAATCTTATCGTAGCTTACTTACTATAATCTTAAACCCATATCTGCTCCCTAGGTGGAGCATATGGTATCCACAACTACTAGTTAATAGTAACCGAGTTATAGACTTACAAATAATTAAATTACAAATAACAAAACTAATTATATTATGACTTATTATTAACTAATTGATTCTTAATTAAACTGACTATAATAACTAGATTAACTTATAATTATTACATACAATAATCTATTAATAGAGACTCCTTTCAGAGTAGTGGTTGACGCGTTTGTCAACCACTCGAAGTTCAGGTTCGATTCCTGGCAAGGTTGATTTTAATGTAAAGTTTAATTTTCAATTTTAATTGCTATTTCAAGTTTCCTAAATGGAACTTCGAGCGTGATGTATATATTTTATTATTTATTCATCCATATGTATTGCCAGTACATACGGGAGTGCCTTATGGACGCGTACAAGGAAAGATGGCGGAAATTAGACAAGGCAGTGTGGCGTTCTATCCTCTCTCTGCCTTCCACTCCCGAGAGGCGGCGCGAGGGTAGTTACAAAGGCGGCATAATATTTATGATCGTAGCCTTGGGTCCGTGGGTCGGCCCGTTTTTAACGACCCTAGACGCGGCCGACGAAATGCATTATTCCTAATGGCCGAAAATTCCCTTAATTGCCGGTCTTACCCACCGTAAACATTGATGGTCTGTTGTCATTGTTCCGAAGCAAAATTATTTTACAATTCGAAATAATAAAATATATTTTTCTAAAGAAAGGTTAGGCTTTGAAGAAACCCGCCGTCGTTTTATTATTTTTTTTTTTTGTCTGATAACGAACAAATGATCTATCTGCGCGCCTAGAAGTGAAAATTTTAATGGGAAGAAAAACGATTTTTAATGTAATATTTTAAACACCCAGATTATGCAATATATCACAATGATTATATAGGTAGGTACTAGTAATGTAGGTATGCATGTGTACGAACAAAAGATACGTACGGTTTATCGGCTTCGGTGTTCAGCTGTCAGATTCAAAATTATTATTTTTTTGCAGTGGGTTTCAATTCAATTGACGTTAAATTTACTGATTTTCATTGTTAAAATTGCTTCTTCGTTTCGTTACTCACCCGTGACTAATGACAGAAGCCAAAATACTACCACGACACTTTATTTTGTAAGTTGGTTAAATGAATAAAATAAAAAATATGAATAATTTACTAATTCAGTCCTAGAATTTATGTGATATCCTGTAACTAACACACCATGTTTACTATAAACAATGGGTTTCGTATGAAGTCTAATGATAATATAAAATTTACATGTAATTTAAAATGTATGTGGCTTATCTGATGTCATTTCCTGTGTGTAGGTGTGGTGAAAGAATGCACAAAATTATTTAAAAAATCAAATATTTTGAGTGCGTCCAAACCTTTCATTACAAATGCTGGATTTACTTCACTTTTAACAGGAGTTTTTATTCAATTTCAATCATTACGCCGATTCTCTTTGCAAGTATTCTTCGCCTCTTCCACGTTCATGCATCTCCTCATACATCTCCTCATACCCGCCGATTATTTCGACTCATAACCTGACCACTTTCAAGTTTTTGGCATACCTGATCATGCCGAGTTTTTCTCGGCCTTCCTCTGCTCCTTTTTCCAAATTCGGATATGTTTTACCGTTCTTTCCTCACTCAAACATTACATATGTCCAAAGAATCTCAGCATACATTTCTTAATTTTATCTCAGTCTTGCATTTTTTCCTTATTTTACCATTCCAACATCTTTTTACCGCACTGAGAGATTGCATTTTGACTGCATTCAATATACTTTCATCATTCTTTTGCCAACATAAAAACGAAGATATAAGGGTGAAGACTGACCTGAGCATACCACGTCGTAACGTAACACGTTAAGATGGGTATAGTCAGTACCGAGCGCTCCATCCATAGTTTGGGATGCTCGCCGCGAGCGATGTTACGACATTTTGTTACGACGAAGTGCTCTGGTCAGTGTCCACCTTAAGAAAGGAATATAAAGATGAACAAGGGATAATTGAAAAGATTAAGATAATTTATTTGATATTACCCTATAACTGGGCTGGTACTGGTTTTTTCCATCCTTTCATCTCCATTTCGATCTTATATAGCACTAATATCCTATACCCTGAGTTCCTTCACGTACTTCATCTGTATCCCATAAAATATTGGGGGTATACTAGGAGAACATATATCGCTCACTCCTTTCAACAACGTCATATATAAAAAAATTGGCATTTTTCAGTTGCGAATGTTTTCGGAATGCCCAGAAAATATACTATATCCCAGCAAAAGCGGCATATTTTTAACATAATATTTACCCGCTACAGGGCAGAAAGTGTTGTTTTTGCATTTTGAAGAAAAGGTATTGTTTAATTATTTTTTAAATATACTAAATATTTTTCAAATGGAGAAAAAACATTTAGGTTTTACATATATATATGACGTTGTTGAAAGGAGTGAGCGATGTGTGTTTATTTATATATTAATTTATGATAATGTTGACTCTCACATTATTAGTCACATTGACCCCAGAGCATTGTGCCACTTCTGACTTATAGCTGTTATTTTTTGTAAATTTATCATTTATGTATTATTATTCTGTGAAACAATTTCTCTCACAGACATTTATTTAATTTGGTATATGCACATCTACTTTAATTTCTTTAATCTTTATTTAATTCGAAAGCTTATGGTGAAGTGTGCAGCCTCGGAGGTTCATAAAAGATATTAATTATATAAAAAATATGAATTATGTAACATTAAATGAAAAAATATTACAATTTTTTTAATTAAAAACAAAAAAACTACAAGGCACCTTCTCTAATAACTTTTAAGAAACGTCTGAAACATTACTATTTATCATTAGAATCCTAACTATCCATCAAACCTCCTCCCTTAGTTTATCCCTTTACCTCCTTCCATAAACTCTCTTTTTCCTTTGCCCTCCTTATCATATATTGTAATTTATGTTTTTTTAAATGTCAATTTGTAATTTATGTTTTTTTGTATGTTCAAGTTCTATCTACTCTCTGATTGCAAACATATATACAAATATATGGTATCAAACGTTTTGATCAATATCACTAGTCTGTTTTTGGTTGGTTGGAAGATATTGCTTTTTAGCAATAACCCCGCCAATGTACTTATTTATTTTCTGTACATGAAGTTTAAATAAATAAATAATAAATTAATAAATGAATAAAATAGGGAAATATGAATATATATTTTAACAATTTTTTATTAATTGATTCAGCAGTCATTGTGTGGTAATTATGTCCATTTTTAGTTGGTAAATACATATAACTGACCAAAGCCTCCCCTATATTGTCTATGTTCCCATTGATAAAAAATAAGAAACAGCTTTTACTCCCTCTTCATCCTTCCTCATCTATACTCCGCCTTCATCTTCCATTTTTGTATGTCATTGCCTCAACAATGCTTTGCTATGATCAATCAAAAAGAAAGAAACAAAAAGGTAAACCTTTGTTTACGCATTTGCGTTTTACTTATCCTGTATATCTCTAATTATTTGTGACCAGTGTTTTATTGTTAAAAACTTAATGAAAAATAGTAAAAATGTATTTGTTTACCAAATCATTTTGTTTTTCCTATAATTTAATCACAGCAAATATCCCCTGAGGTATTATTTTATAAAAATGGCACAGTATAAATCTTCAAAATTTATTATTATTATTATTTTGAAATTTAAAGCTATTACCAAAAATTGCCGTTAAACCAATTAATAAAATTATTTTCTTTTAAAATTAGGCGTTGGAATTATGCTTTATTTTGTTTCTTGAAACAACAAATCTACAATAATAAATTAAATATAATTTCATTGATTGATTCAGCAGTCACTTTGTGGTAATATCTATTAATTTTTTAATTTAAGTTTTATTCGGTAAATACCACTGTTTCTTAAAATCTATTGTGATACCCTTTTCGATGCATTCCGCATCATTTTCAATCACCGTAATTGGGTTTTAAAATGATCCGGAATGCATTGAACCATATGTCACAATAGATTTTAAGAAATAGTGGTATAACAAAGTAAAACTTAAATAAACAAAATCAATTTAATGTTTGTAAAAAGTGCATTTTAATAAATTGCCGACTAATAGTTTGTTACATTGCTATTAGTTTATACTTATTGTATTTTAAAATCATAATTTTTCTTTATTTTATGCCATAATGTATATTAGAATATATTTTTTAGTTTATTTGGCTGTTTTTCTCTTTAATATTTTGCCACAATTTCCTGTCCATGTTTATCCATTCCACTATACTCAAACGAAAACATAAACATTCTACATAAAATGTTTACACAACATACTGAAACAATTCTTGGAAATATGAACGAGGTGACAGATATTATGCATTTCAATAATCGGTAGTGATATTTGCTGAGTTGACTACACTAAATCCTCTACTTACGTGATTAATTCGTTCCAAAAGTATTCGTGTAAGTCGAAAAAAAATATTTGTAAATTTTTTGATATGGTATGTTATGATATACCCTACTTTCAAAAGATATAGTATATATATTGTGTGGGTGTACTGGCATAAAACGTTAGCTCGAAAATATGCCATTTTGACTTAATGATGGAAATTATAAAGTTTTCAATGTTCTATAAACTGGCAAAATACACTAAGTAGTTTAAAATGTCATATAAGTAAATTCAACTTTAGGATTAATGGCGGGTATTTTATTCAGGCTAAAAGCGTTAAATAACAGGGATTATCCAAACAAGGATTTTGGAGTTAATGTTTTTTGCCAGTATACCCGCGAAATGTAGAACATGTAAAAACAGAATAGATCTACATGCATATATTTAATGAAGCATTATTATTTTTAGAAATTATTATTTAATCAGATAGTTACATAATTAAAAACGTGTTCATACATAGTTACATTTAAGTACAAACTATTTATTAATTTACATTGTGAGTGTGTCCTTGTCCACAAATCTGGATTTTCTCCAATTAAGAGGTATTTCTTATATTGTTTTTGACATCAGGATAGCTGTAATAATCAATAATCTCTCAAAATTGAAATCCCATTGACAATTACTGTATTCAGTAACAGATGCTCTAGCAGAAAGTGCTAGATGCTGCTTTGACTGAATTTTGTTTTCTAGGACACCCTACTGATGGCTGCGTGGTACAGTGCGGGACACCAGATCCGGGCTGTTTGACTTGGATCCTGACTGCGACTGCTGAAAGTTAGTCATTTGTCATACTTACTTCATTGCATTCCTATACTTTTACTTGGTTATTTGATGAACTACGTGACAGTCTAATTTTGGTGAGCAAGTGCATCCAAAAATTACCAGTTGTATCGCTTTATGGAAACCTCGGAGATGCAGATGTTGGATTTTCAGATTTATTTAATGACAAGTAAAAAGCTTTGTCTCGCAATTTACGTAAAAGCATCTTCTCTGGCACAGGAATATCCACTTGGTCAGCCCATTCTACTGCTTCAGTGGTAGCGCAGATTTCCGTTTTTCAAGAAGCGCGGAATGAATGGGTGTTCAGATTACAAAGGTGTTTGGATTAGCGGGGTTTCGGATTATAGAGGTCCTGTTGTGATTATTATATTATATAAAATGTAGTTCCACCAAGAAATTTCGGTACAAAACTTAAATCGAATAATGCGTTAATTGCTTTACTTAATTTTTCAAAATTACCTAAACTAACATTTATTATATTCTCAATATTATTAATATTTCAAGCATTTACTTTATGTCAGTCATTTTTACTTATTTACTTTTTTACAAAAATGTTAATAATATTAGTATATAACCACTCACCGAGATTTTTATGTCTACCGGTTTCGAGACGTACCCCTCTCTTCGTCAGGACAATCACTACCACCATAGCACCATTTACACACTTGAAACTACACAAAATGTTTAACACATGCGATTTTTGGTCGACCCGAAGACCAACATGCACTAAAGGTTTCAGCACATACATGCGTTACGAGCCGAGGTTAAACATGCAATGTTCATTAAATTATATAAAGGCTTAATTTTGATTCCAGTACAATGTGGTCGAAGCTACACGTTTTACTATGGAAGGCCTGGCGAGTACGGAGGCGACAGTTTGTACTGAGTATCGCGGAAATTCTCGGAGCCCTGTTTCCCATAGTCATACTGGTGGCTGTAGAGTCCAAGATCTCGGGGCTGCACAGGATGTCCGCCCCGTTTGCGTCCTTTCCTCTGCCCGTGGAGCAGCTGTGGGTGGACTCCGCCCCCACTCGGCTCTTCTGGGCTCCTGCGAACCCGTTTCTGAAGGACCTCATGCATCGAGCCGCCACCAAGATGGACTTGTCTGACGAAAGTAAGTCTCCGTTGCTTCGGATTTCTATTCCCACCCTCTCCATGCGTACCACCGCAACCATGGGGCCATAAATAGCAGGGCGTAGTGATTATTTCTTGAAAAATTTCCATATTATGCCAGGATTAGTACTACAAACTCCGTCTATTGATGATACAACACAATGAAATCATTTATCGGCTAGTTGCATGTTTTACCGACTGAACAAATGATTTTAAAGGTGTCTCATGTATAATTCTTCCCTTTTTTATGAAAGAAAATGGAAGTCATAAAAATTAAATTCTGTGTCTTTAAAACACATAAAACCGGCTACAAATTTTTAACTTTATTCAACACGACTCCCGTGTTCCAACACGTGGCTGTCATATTTGTATGGACACGGGAGCTGTGTTTGACACACAAAACGTGTTAATCAAACCTGAGGCGGAATATAATATAATGGATGGTTTAAGTGATCATTCAACATTCACCATTCAACCCATGGTTGACTACCGCACTACTCAAATTACGGAAGTTGTAAGTCTACAAACCGAGATTAGTGAACAAAGATTTGTAAACACTCCAAATCTTTATTATAAAATATTTAAAAAAAAATTAAAATTCTATCACAAACTTACGGTGAATAATGTTACAGATCTGGAAGAATTTGAAAATGAAGACGTCCTGTTATTGAAAAGGAAGAAAGCATTGGAGGACAGTTCAACTTTGGCGGTCATTTTTGAGGTTTGTTAAATTTAAGTTTACATGCAGTGGAAATTGTTTTAAGACTAAGCAACTAACCATCACACCGCTTCTCCGCGGGGGCAGGCAGAGAGAATAGAATACCCCATAAAAATAACAGCTTTTTTGAGGATGCATTTGAAATACATCATTATGTTATATTATAAATAATAATTATATTTTCTTTGCAGAACATAACAACCAATTCGGAGCCAAAGAGTCTGTCATACCGACTACGTTCGTCTCGTCGCATCGACACATCCCAGACGTCTCCTGCTCTCCCGTTCCCCGGACCGCACGAACAATATGGTATATACAACATTTTTAGTGTGTCCAAATACTTGCTCACAAATCTGGATTATCTCCAATGAGGAGTTATTTTTTTCATTATTTTTTGACATCTCAACATAGATGAAGTAGAATACCAACACCAAGAACCAAGAAAAGAGTCTCTGCTTTATAAAAGCTTTCCTCATCCCGCCATAGATGGCTATTGTGAACTAGCGCATACTGTGTTTCGAGTTTGATCAATATATCTATAAGTTCAAGAATTTGAGTAGTGTGGTTTTCAATAATGGGTAGAATTGGTGAATGTTTCACGTGTGTAAAGTGATCACTTAAACCAGCCTATGACGGTCGGAAGCCCCGTAAATGCCCAGACTTCCATATTCTTCTTCACCTATATTCTTTTTCTTCTACTTGGTGTAGACCTTGCGGCCTGTTTTTAAGAGGGATTAGCCTCCTGCGATGTCGATTCTCTGCTGCTAATCCATCTTTCAAATAGTAAAGTCTTCATCTATGTTGAGATGTCAAAAACGTATTATATTTTATATGTATTTTAATTTATAAGTGTCGTAATATTGACCTGTTGTAGAGCATGAATGAACCTTATTGTTCAAACAAAATTAGACCTAGAGGAGTATACGGCTGTCCAAACTCAAAACACAGTAAGGGACATTTTTTTTTTTGTAGTAGGTTTTTTTAGATCCTACTTAGTCCAAAAATGCAAAAAAAACGTACTACAAAAAAATGTCCCTTACTGTGTTTTGAGTTTGGATAGCCGTATAGACATGTCGCTCACTCCTTTCAAGAACGTCATAAATCAAAAATTGGCAATTTTCAGTTGTACATGTTTTCGAAATGCCCAGAAAATGTACTATATCCCAGCAAAAGAGGCATATTTTTTACTTAATATTTACCCGCTACAGGGCAGAAAGTGTTGTTTTTGCATTTTGAAGAAAATGTATTGTTTAATTAATTTTTTAAATATACTAAATATTTTTCAAATGGAGAAAAAATCTTCAGGTTTTACCTAAAAAGATCTGTTGCACAGTAAAAAGTTCAATAAGTGGCTTGATGTTTATTTTTAATACATTGTGTTATATTTTGAAACTTTAAAAACGTTCTCCTGAAAAAACAAGTTTTTCGATTTATGACGTTCTTGAAAGGAGTGAGCGATGTATCAAATTTATCAACAAAATAAGACTAAAATTATAACCAAATACTACTATTTCTATATTTGGTTGACATTGGTCAACGAGATGTGGGCAGAAGATAGATCTCCTGGCTCCGAAATATAAGAGATTGGACGGAACCGTCGAGGCGCTGTTTAGGGCTGCCCGAGACAAGGACAATTACTTTCAAGTGACAGTCGACGTCAATGGGACCTGTTATTATTTTATTGGTAATACTGATATTCACATAACTAATAAACTATAGTTATGTAAATATCAGTATTACCAATAAAAGTTTAATTCAAAATCGATGGGTATTACCACGAAGTGACTTTTGAATTGATTAATGAAAATAGGACTTAAAGTGACATCTGTGGAGTTCTTTGCGTAGTTTCTTAAATTTTTGTGTGTTTACGAATAATAAATGTATTTAATTTTTATCAAACATAAATACGTTTTCATTAATTGATTCAGCAGTCACTTTGGGGGAAAATATATAATTTATTAATTTAAGTAAATACCACTATTTCTTAAAATCCAGGACATAACGCAATTTTTTTAATTAGCTTCATATACGGTGCTTGCAAATGATGCTGAATACATTGAAATACGTGTCATTAGATTTTAAGAAATAGTGGTATTTACCGAGTAAAACTTAACACACTTCGGACGGGAAAAGTATTTCTACCCGGTCGGTCGATTGATGTTTAAGGACGGGAAGGGTATTTTTTACCTTCAGCGATGGACTTATTTCAAAAGCAGAAAAGAAAGAATTATCCAATGTCTTTATAATGACATTATATACCGATCTCTTTGTTAAGGTCTTAACTATATGTACATAATTATCCAAACCCTTCGCTAGCGGTCTGCAGGCGTAAAAAATACCCGTCTGAAATGTTTTGAATCAAAAATAAATATATTTTTTGGCAACACCATAGATCGCTAAAACCTGCATTTTGTCTGATTAATTTTTTTAATTAAAAAATTTGACTCAATTGTGATATTGATTTATTTTACAGCCCAAGTTTACGAGGTTCTGGTTTCCGTTCAGACAGCTATTGATCTATCATTCATAGAGAAGAGATCAGAAAAAGAAATAAAAACGGTAAATGCATTAATATAATAATACTAGGAGCGTAGTGGACCGTCTGCGGGTTTGTCTAAATGCATATCTCTTCCGCAGACCCTCAGTCTGCAGCAGTTCCCGTACCCCGCGTATGAACACGACGAGCTGTTCTGGACCAAGTTCAGCAAGCTGCTGCCCATCGCCTTCTCTCTGGGGCACTTCCTCCTCCTGCTGACAACCGTGTCACGCCTCGTGGCCGAGAAGGTGTCCGGCATCAAGGTACGAAGGCACATCTTACTCGAAGACTCAATTCCATAAGTAATTTAATGGAGATTATGTCTAGGCATAGAAGCGAGCGTAAGTATTATGATGTTAAGTCCAACTGCAAAGCAAGCGTCCTTTCAGTGTCCGCTCACAACAGAGGAGTTCTTTCTACATAAATGGCTTGACACAGGCAGGAATCCAACTCTCCACACAAGTATTCAGTCTTCTTTCTTAACCTAATTGTAGAATTGCGGTCAGAATTTCTAAAATGATAAAGCTAAACGCATTTTAACTATGAAAATTTTATTAATTGTTATTATTATTTTGTTTGTGAATAAAAATAAGACTTGATACTGGCAGAAACACACTCCCACTGGATGACTGCCAAATAAAAAATAAATAAAAATCCAGGTTGATATAGAAGTATGTATAATTAATGTGATGTATAGTCCAGCTTGATACAGGAGTATATACATATAAGTAATATGATATGAAGTCCAGATTGATATAGGAGTATGTATAAATAATATGTTGCGAAGTCCAGCTTAATGTTTAAATAAATGCAACGTAAGGTTGCTCTGTACAACTGGCCCCGAATAAATGTCGCCTTGATTAACTAACTAACTAACTTACCATCACGCCACTTCTCCCGCAGGGGTAGGCAGAGAGAATAGAACGCCACACCACTCTGTCTTTGCAAACATTCTTCGCCTCTTCCACGTTCATGCATCTCCTCACACATACCCGCTGATTGTTACGACTCCTAACCTGACCACTTTCAAGTATTTGGCATACCTGATCTGGCCTTGATTAATGATTAATATTTATGTCTCCAGGAGCTGGTGAAGATGGTCGGAGTCAGCCCGCGGCTGATGTGGATATCCCACTACCTGAACTGCCTCATTCCGCAGCTGGCCGTAGTCCTGATACAGGTCTGCCTGGTGAAGTTCACCAGCGACCCGCTGGTGCCGCAGACCAGCGCATTCGTCGTGCTGTTGACACTGCTCCTGTTCACCAACTATGTCATCTGCTTCGCCTTTGCGTTCAGCGCCCTGTTTTCTAGAAGTAAGCATGCACAATTTTAGTTATTTAATTATGATCAACTTTTATTTTATTTGTTTAATATACATACATACAAAAATAATTCATCAACGGAGCATATCGTAGTCATACAGGAGAATGTGACCAAGCACATTGTTTTACAAAAACGCGATCATTGACTATTTGATATCTTACTAGCTTAAAATTGCCCTGAAAAAATTCCAAAGGATTTTAAACTTGTAAGTATAACATATTGACTAGGTAAAAATGACTAACTGCATTGATGTTTATTTTCTTGCTAAGCAAAAGTGACTTAAATGGCCCTCCTGAACATTTTACGTTGTGGTAGTTGGTCACTTTCTCCCATAAGACTACGATATATTATATGTAAAGAAATGTATTCCTTTATTTTTTAAATTTAAAACAGTGTGAGACAGAGAAAAATCAATAGAGCATATATATACATATGTAAAGAAACCTATTTCTTTCATTTTTGAATTGAAAAAGTGTTCCGCCGATAAAACAGTGTGCGACAGAGAAAAATCAGTAGAGCATATATATGTATACGTAAAGAAATATATTCCTTTAATTCAAAAAGTGTTCCACTGATAAAACAGTGTGCGACAAAGAAAAATCAAAAGAGCATTTACATTCATATATGTAAAGAAAAGTATTCCTTTAATTTTTTAATTAAATAAGTATTGTGCCGATAAAACAGTGTGCGACAGAGATAAATCAACAGATCATATATATCTAAAGAAACGTATTCCTTTCAATTTAAATTTAAAAAGTGTTCCACTGATAAAACAGTGTGCGACAGTAGAAAACCAAGATGGCGAGGTTACATTAGTTTTGAGGACTTGATAAACTTAACTGCCGTTTCTTTATTTTGTGGAGTAACACAAGTATTTTGAGTCTAATATTATTTTTTTTTATTTCTTTTTATTACTATTATTTTGACTTATAACAAATAACTTGGTAATGAAGGTAAAAATTCGATATAAATTTGTGACAAAGTTACAATGCAAAACTATTTCCGTGTGAGTATTTTCGAGTATTGGTTTAGTCTATTTTGATGCAAAAATTTACAAAAAAGTGATATTATAAAAAAAATTGTTTATACACATCATTAAAAAATGAATGCAATATGGATGGATGTACACAATCATGGGTAGAAGTGTAAAGTGATCATTAAATCAGCCTATGACAGGTCATAAGCCCTGTACATACCCAGACATCCATATTCTTCCTCATCTATGTTGAGTTGTCGAAATAATGTACTTTTATATTATTTTTTGACATCTCATCAAAGATGAAGAAGAATATGGAAGTCTGGGCATTTACAGGGCTGACGACCGTCATAGGCTGGTTTAAGTGATCACTACTTATTATTGACAACCACGCTACTCAAATTCTTGGATGTTCTATATATATGAACCAATTTCGAAACATTATTCTTGAATCACTAGAACTTCACTAAAGACATCTATTGGTGAGATGAAAAGAAGCTTTTTATTGAGCAGAAACTCTTTTATTAGCATGTGAGGTCCGAATCCTGGATTATAATCACACACATGAGAAAATCTGGATTATCTCCAATTACAGGAGTTATTTTCATAATTTTTTTTGACATCTCATCAAAGATGAAGAAATGCTCAGACTTCCATATTCTTTTTCATCTTTGATGAGATAATAACTCCTATAATTGGAGATAATCCAGATTTTGTGAACAAGTATTTGGACACACTCAAAGTGTTGTAAATGTACTTTTGTTTCGGTTGCAGCTTTGGTGGCGTGCGTGTTGGCGTCTGTGGCGTGGGTGTTCTCTCTGGCCGTGGCCGTCGCTCCGGGCCTCTCCCTCCCGCCGGAGCTCACCCTGCCGCTGTGCATGCTGCCCACCATGCCCATCTTCTGGCTGTTTCAGATCCTGGGACTGCAGGAACTGGAAGGTTATACCTCTTGTTCAACTTCTTCGTCATCGGCCGTTTTAGTTCTGAGATTTTTTCTCATATCGCTAAGGAACGGTAAAACAAATTTATGTGGATCGAGAAAAGCTTGGCTCGATTAAGTATGTCAAATACTTGAAAGTGGTCAGGTTAGAAGTCATAAATCAAAAATCATCAATTTTCAGTTGTGCATGTTTTCGGAATGCCCAGAAAATGTACTATATTCCAGCAAAAGAGGCATATTTTTAACTTAATATTTACCCGCTACAGGGCAGAAAGTGTTGTGTTTGCATTTTTAAGAAAAGGTATTTTTTAATTATTTTTTTAAATATACTAAATATTTTTCTAATGGAGAAAAAACCTTCAGGTTTTACCTAAAAAGATCTGTTGCATAGTAAAATGTTTAATAAGTGGCTTGATATTTAGTTTTAAAACATTGTATTATATTTTTGAACTTTAAAAACGTTCTCCTGAAAAATCAAGTTTTTTGATTTATGACGTTCTTGAAAGGAGTGAGCGATATGTTTGGTATTGCTAGGGACTTGTTTTTATTGATGCAAAAATGCTTATTAGGTGTATACAAAGTTGACAATATTTCTCTCAAACTTTGACCGATTTTAGTATTTTTCTCCGGTATTGGTGGAGAACATAAGTAATCAAATAAATCATTTTGTGATTAACACATTTTTAGGGCAAACAAAAATATGGAGCAAAGGCAAAATAAAGGAATGGGTAAACAGGTTGTAAAAAATACCTAGTATTTCTTTTCTTGCGTGTATATTATGAACTCCACCGACAAGACACATAAAGTGGCTTGGTGGGTCTACGCAATATAAGTAAAAAAAAACGTTTATATGAATGTATGTATGTTTGTATGCATATGTATGTACATATGCATACAAACACACATACATATATTTTTAACAAATAAATAAAATTCTGAAAAAAATTATATTCTAAATGTAAAAAAATCCTTATTTATTTATTTAAACTTCATGTACAGAAAATAAATAAGTACATTGGCGGGCTTATTGCTATAAAGTAATATCTTCCAACCAACCAAAAAGAGACTTGTGATATTGATCAAAATGTTTGATACCTTATATAGCTGTTCCCAATCAGAGGGTAGATAGTACTTATCCGCATCATTACTATTATTATCATTGTCCGCTTCCATCATTATTATCAATGGTGCATAGGGCACTGCATCGTATGGACGCAGTATTATCTTAAACTTTAATTGCATGAAGGCTAGGTGACAAGTCCTGTGCCTATTGTACCTGTCCGGGTGATATTAAACAATTGTGAGAGTTAAAATCGCTTGTATTTTTTAGCTTTTCATTTTATGTGTAGGTAAAGTAGGATGGGCAGGTCTCGTGTCTCTACCGAGAGACAGCATTCTGAGCGTGGCGTTCCTGTGGGCTCACCTACTCTTCCAGGCCGCGCTGTACTGCTTTCTGGCTTGGTACCTGGAGCAAGTGTTCCCAGGACCGCATGGCGTGGCTCGCCCGCTACACTTCATCTTCACGGTCAGTATCGTATGTACGGAGAGCCCGAGTCCATGGATAGGTATTAGATTAACCTTTCCTTCCCGGTGATATGTATTTACTACACTTCGGCTCTGATAACGAGAATATCCATATATAATATAATAGAATTTTTGTATTCCTCCGTAATATAATTACGTATTACGTAAAAGTAT
This sequence comes from Brachycentrus maculatus, assembly GCF_059751285.1. NCBI lineage: Eukaryota > Metazoa > Arthropoda > Insecta > Trichoptera > Brachycentridae > Brachycentrus > Brachycentrus maculatus. The sequence continues at coordinate 1,386,367 of NW_028280910.1, forward strand.
TATAATATAAAGTTATTCATTTGCAGCGACGGAAATTGTAAAAAAATCAGGCATAGAATCACCAATACACAAACGTTTCTCAGTTTGTGCGTGCGTGCTGTGCTGTGCACCCTAATATTTATTCAATACTACCCTGGACTGGTACCTGAATCGGAGGGCCGTTCACCTTTCCTTCATGTGTTAACAATCAAGACAACACTGCATTTATATGATGCAGTGCCCTAAGCTAAGCACCATTGCGTGCGGATAAGGGTTTAAAAAAGAATGAAAAAGTTTTATTTTATAAAGTCTTTTATCTTTCCTTATTTTACCATTTTAACATCTATCACACATTGTTTTGCCACACATTTGTTGAGTGATTGCCTTTCTTCCTTCTTTTGCTAACTCTGTGCTTATATTCCACATATTCCATACATTATAGGATAGTCACTGAGACTCTTTATACTGCTGCATTAGTATGTAATCGATTACCTTTCTTGCTGTTTTCAGAAGAAGTTCTGGTTCCCGCAGCGAGTCCGCCCCCTGAAGACCGAGGAGTTGCAGGAACCACTCTCCACAGACAGCCAAGATTACAATTATTACGAATCTTTCAACACAAATGTGGAAGTGGGGATCAGTATTCAGAACGTTTGGAAGGTGAGTGTTCCTCACAAATAAGTAACTGAATTAAATACTTAAGTACATAGTGTCCGTGAAAACTTTATTTTTATGGGAGAAACTAATAGTTAAGGACTTTTTTTAGATGGGAATTGCATTTATTATTTACTTTGCTTTGGTGGATTTTTGTTTCTTCTAGCTAATTAAATGAAATCAGTTATAGCAAATAAAAACCTATCAGCGGAAGCTAAACTGGCAGTACACAACGGAGTCCTGGTTCCAACTCTAATGTATGGAAGTGAAACATGGAGTTGGCAAAAGAAGGATGAAAGTAGACTGAATGCAGTCGAAATGCGATCTCTCAGAAGAATGTGTAACAAAACGACGTATGATAGATGTGCGAATAGTGAAATAAGGAAGGAATGCAAAGCTGAGATAAGCATTATCGATAAAATTAAGAAAGGTGTGTTGAGATGGTTTGGACATGTAGAACGAATGAGTGAGGAAAGAACGGTAAAACAAATTTATGAGGCGAATGTTAGCGGGAAAAGAAGCAGAGGAAGACCGAGAAAAACATGGCACGATCAGGTATGCCAAATACTTGAAAGTGGTCAGGTTAGGAGTCGTAACAATCGGCGGGTATGTATGAGGAGATGCATGAACGTGGAAGAGGCGAAGAATGTTTGCAAGGACAGAGTGGTGTGGCGCTCTATTCTCTCTGCCTACCCCTGCGGGGAAGCGGCGTGATGGTTAGTTAGTTTTTTAGTTAGTTATTTGAATCTGTGTTGGGAACAGGAGGGATAATCTAGTGTGGGCCAAACGGGAATTTCTCAGCGTTTAATCATTGCTGGGAAGAAACCACGTAAAACTCCTCAATAAATGGTTAAGGATAAGGACAAGTGTTTAAAGGTGGGGACAGAGTCATTTCGTTATGCGAGCATTCGTATAGTCAGTACAGCTGAGCTGCTCTGCTCGCCGCTCATTCCGAATGCTCCATCCGAAGTCGGATGCCCGCCGCGAATTTTGAAATCCAGTAACGTTTCTTTTTTTTCTTCATTTGAAGTAAGCTGTATTAAAATCTCTGAACCAAGAATCACGTCTGCGTCGTCCGACATTTTAACTACGAATGCAAAGAGGATATAAACACTAGTTAAAAATGTGGAGCACAAGCAAGCAGTTGAGTACTGATCGCAGTCAGTCAGCAATGCCGTAACGTAACATGCTCGCCGCAATATGTTAAGGTAATGGGGAATGTAGGTACGTTTTTTTTCAGTCTAATATTTATTTATTACTCTGGACTGGTACCTGAAGCGGAAGGCTGATCACCTTGCCTTCATGTATTTAACGATGAAGATAACACTGCTTCTATAGGATGCAGTGCCCTATGCACCATTGGGGTGCGGATAAAGGTTAGAAGAAGAAGAAGGTACTTATATTCATTTTCGGGGAAAATTATAATATAGGAAGAATCTATTGAGACAATTAATGTTTTTACAGTGATAATATTCACCAATGCTTGTCTAACTCTAAGCAAATTTTCTTCAAGCAATTGAAAACAATATTTTAGGTGTTTGGAGGGTACGGGGAAGTGCAGAAGACGGCTGTAGCGGGGGTCACCATGATAGTTCCTCGTGGAGGCATCACCGTGCTCCTGGGGCACAACGGGGCCGGGAAGACCACTCTAATGTCCATCATCACAGGTATAAATCAAATCTAATTTAACCCTTACCACTCCGATGTCGAGTATCACTCGACAGTAATTTAGTTCCACTAGCTCAACTGTCAAGTTGACACTCGACATGATGTAATATGTCTTTTTGCTTAAGGATTTTTTGATTAATTATCAAGATAACACTGCGTTTATATGACACAGTGCCCTATGCACCATTGGGGTGCGGATAAGGGTTTAAAAAAAAATTGATTCGGTTAATTTTTGTAATTTTTTCTCGGCAGGCATGTTGCAAGCGACCCGCGGAAAGGTGGTGATACACGGAGACTGCCCCAAACAGTCTGTGGGGCTCTGCCCGCAGCACAACCTCACCTTCCCTCATCTCACGTTGGATGAGCACCTGGTATTCTTCGGCATGGTGAGTGAATGATTCTCTGAAACTCACGGATAAAGTTTCTACGCAGAAATCCGTACCATTCTGTAGGTTGTTTCACAATAGTCCTGTGCGATGGAACTAATCTGAATAGCAAGGCCAATGACTCGAGATTTTCTACCTCCGTAGTATTGTGGTTAGTGTGTTTGTCTACGATGCTGGAGGTCCCGGGTTCGATTCCCAAGGGGTCGAGATATACTTGAATGATTGTAAGGGCGAAAATAATAAATAGGTTTTTACATAAAATGAATTTCTATTTTTCACTTTAAATTATTTTATTTATTTTATTTGTGAATAGTCCGCCTCCGTAGCGTAATGGTCAGCACGCTCGGCTACCATTCTGGAGGTCCCGGGTTTGATTCCCAGGGGGGGTCGAATAAATATTAGTGATTTTTTCACTGTAATATTTATTCAATATAACCCTGGACTAGTACCTGAAGCGGAGGGCTGATCACCTTTCCTTCATGTGTTAATGATCAAGATAACACTGTGTTTATATGATGCAGTGCCCTATGCACCATAAGGTGCTGATAAGGGTTATTATTATTATATTTGTGAATAGTCCGCCTCCGTAGCGTAATGATCAACACTATCGGCATCCGTTCTAGAGGTCCCGGGTTCGATTCCCAGGGGGGTCAAATAAATGTTAGTGATTTTTTAATTCTAATATTTATTCCATATTACCCTAGTAACTAGTACCTGAAGCGGAGGGCTGATCACCTTTCCTTCATGTGTTAACGATCAAGATAACACTGCGTTTGTATGATGCAGTGCACTATGCACCACTGGGGTGTGGATAAGGGTTTGAAAATTTATGTGAAAATTGGTTAGAGTATTATTGATGAATGGGAACTTTAGATACGCGTACGCTGCGACACAACTGACTGAACGCGTAGAAATACCTTTCCCGTCCAAAGTGTGTTGATCCGGCTTTGGCCACATGTTAAATTACCATTCATCGCGTCTCTAACATACACTGTATGCATTAGATGCGTATATGTATTTAAAAATTGGTCGTTTGTCTGTCTCAGCTGAAGGGACTGGACCGCCCCACCGCGGCGGCCGAGGGGGCGGAGCTGCTGCGCCGGCTGCAGCTGGAGCAGAAGGGGCCCTGGCTGTGTGGCGCCCTGTCGGGGGGCCAGCAGCGCCGCGCGCAGCTGGCGCTGGCGCTCACGGGCCGGCCCTGCGTGCTGGTGCTGGACGAGCCCACCACGGGCCTGGACCCGCACGCGCGCCGACAGCTCTGGGACATACTGCTGGTGACTTTTTAATTTTAAGGAATAACCCGCATAGCCCCTACTTTAAGAGTCTTGTCAAACTGCAGGACGTGTTCTTGGGTTCTGATATCTCCCTTGAGACTCAAATCATCAAATAAGTACATATTTTTATCAGCTAAGGAAATTGAAGAACATTCGCAAGAATTGGCCAATTGATGCTGCCTGTCAATTGATAAATGCTTTTGTAGTATCTAGAGTCGATTAGTACAACAGTAAATGCACGGGTCTACCAAACAATAAAATGACTTCATGACTCTGCAATCAGTGTTAAACGCAGCAGCGAGACTGATTTCTGGAAATTATAAATCCGTTCACATCATCCCACTTCTTTGCCAACTGCACTGGTTACGCTTTCCCGAAAGAAAGGGTTCATTTTAAATTCTGTCTAATCATGTATATAAATTAATACATAATATGGCTCTAAATAGTATCTAAAAAACCTATGCATTCCCGACGAATTGGTTGAATGGAATTTAAAGTATCTACTCTGCCGCGGCTTCAATGGTCTTACTTTCTTTACTTTTCGTGTGGCTCTTGCTTCTTCTTCACCCGTGTGGATTGCGTAAGGAACTGATCATGGGGTGCTCGCGGAAATTCACCACAGAAGCTCTAAAGCTTAGATAAAAACAAATAAGAATCCTAACCAGGACCTTGACAGGACACTGCAGACTGAGGAAACACATGACAAAAATTGGGCTCCATGACTCCCCAGTATGCAGATTTTGTATGGAGGATAACGAAACGCCAATCCACATTCTCTATAATTGTGACGCACTCGCTCGCAAACAAAGTCACATCCTTGGAGGACTTCTACTGGACTCCGAGAAGGTGAATCTCCTACCACCAAGACAGGTCGTGGGTAACATGACACACGTAGGTCTTGGGAGTGACCTGTGATACAGAGGGAGGTCACAATAGACCTAATATGGTCGCAGTGACATAAGGGATGCAAGATCCCTTGACCTCAAAAAAATAAAAAAGTGGATTGCGTCTTGAGCTTCTTTAGAGGTGGGTGAAAAATATCTACAAAAGCTGAGAAGATAGTCTCAATTGTTGAGTTTGATATGAATATATATATCAGGATATTTTTTCTAAAGGTTTCTTTTTTGCGTGCAGGAAATTCGTGAACACCATACTATACTCATCACCACGCACTTCATGGAGGAGGCGGATGTTCTGGGTGACAGAGTGGCCATCATGGACCATGGGCAGTTGCGCTGTTACGGAACCTCCATGTTCCTTAAAAAAGCTTTTGGTAAATATTGTTATTTAGCTGCGTATATACCACCTCCGTAGTGTAATGGTCAGCTAACTCGCCTACCGTACCGGAGGTCCCGGGCTCGATTCCCACCCTTACCCGCACCCCAATGGTGCATAGGGCACTGCATCATATAAACGCAGTGTTATCTTGATCGTTTACACATGAAGGAAAGGTGATCAGCCCTCCGCTTCAGGTGCCAGTTCAGGGTAATATTGAATAAATATTACAGTTAAATAATCACTTATATTTATTTTACCCCCCTTGGGAATCGAACCCGGGACCTCCAGAACGGTAATCGAGGTGGTAGTACGGAGGCGGACCCTCCATAGTGTAATGGTCAGCACGCCAAATGTAATTCCAAATATAATCTTCATTAAAACTAATTAGTCAAAGGGTTAAAAAAAAGGCTAGGGCACAAAATGTATTGGTACTTTGATGTGTCCTGATGAGAGTTGTTATTCTTTCACTCCAGGCACCGGCTACACCCTGACGGTGGTGCTGGAGGAGGGCGGGGCCGAGGAGGCGGTGGAGCGCCTGGTGGCGGGGCACGCGGACGTGGAGCGCCTGGAGGGCGGCGGGGGGCTGCGCTGGCGCCTCAAGCCCCCCTCGCCGCGACTCAAGGAGCTCTTCAAGGTGTTGGAGCAGAGAAAGTCGGAGCTGCGCATCTCCAGCATGGGGCTCGCTCTCACCACCCTGGAAGAGGTCTTCCTGAAGTTAGTTCATATTCGACTATCACCCGCGGTCGGCACACAGTCTGTGTCACACTTGATAATGTCTAGCACGCATAAGGCATGTAGTCTATGCCACATTTGATAATGTCTAGCGCTCATAAGGAACACAGTTTGTGCCTAAACTTCAAACCTTCTTTACAACATTTTGAGTGTGTCCTCACTTAAACCAGCCTATGACGGTCGTCAGCCCCGTAAATGCCCAGATTTCCATATTTTTCTTCATCTTTGATGAGATGTCAAAAAATAATATTTAAACTTTCTATGTATGTATTTGTTTTCTATTCTATTTATTATAAATTTTTTATCATATCATAGTGTCAGGTTGTGGTCCCGTGGTTAGTGTCGCAGACTCTAAAGTAAGAGTTTCTCGTTTCGAAGCCACTTTACCAAAATTTGATACCTATTTCTAATAATGAGCCGCTTAGGCTCACAGAAATAGTATGAAATTGAAATATTTGTGTAAATAATAAAAACACAAATATTTCTCTTTATAAAAAATTTTAAAAAAAAAACATTGAGATTTTTCATTATATGTGCAGCACATATTAGTGTTTTATGTCATGTAATTGATTCCAGGGTCACCGAAGGAGTGGCTGATGATTCAGGACCTCCGGCAGAGTCGGAAGCAGACACTTTTGACACTCACACAGGTAAACCCGCTGCCGACACTCCTTATCATTCATCATTCATTTTCTGTAATACTATAATATATATAAAACCCTTATCCGCACCCCAATGGTGCATAGGGCACTGCTTTATATAAACGCAGTGTTATCTTTATCGTTTACACATGAAGGAAAGGTGATCAGCCCTCCACTTTGGGTACCAGTCCAGGGTAATATTGAATAAATATGACAGTGAAAAAAATCACATATATTTATTTTACCCCCCTTGGGAATCGAACCCGGAACCTCCAGAACGGTAGCCGAGCGTGCTGACCATTACACTACGGAGGCGGACAGAAATCAAATACAGAAATCAAAAAAACAGAAATCAGAAAAAACAGAAATAAAATAAAAAATACAAAAATCAAGCCTTAAGTAATTTACCGATTGCTATGAATTTTTTTCGCAATGTTGCATTTGAGTATTACGTGTATTTTTACACTTGTCTCAGGTGGTATAAATATATTTTTTTTACTGCAATGACAGTGCCATCTGTCGAACGTAACACTAAAACACGCAACTCTTAAAATCGATCACGGCGAACAACATGGTTCTTGACAGTGTTGTCACTTAACTGTTTTGATTGCATTCTTTAATAGTTTTTAAAATTTTCGTTGCTTCAAAGCATCTTTTATATTTAATCTCATTTTATTTGATTATAGACCATTACCTCACCGGTCCGGCTGCAATTTTCAACCGGCTGTCTGCTTTATTCATCAAGAAACTGCTTTATTTCAACTCTACGAAGCTGTCTCAAGCCGTCCAGGTAATATGATATTTGGTCTTAAAAATTTGGGTTAAAAAACAGGAATAATGTTTTTAATGTATTGAACATTTAGAGCGTATTATTATAATTTATGCACTGAGGGGTTACAAAATAAAGAGTTTCTGCTCAATAAAAAGCTTCTTTCATCACACCATAGATGTCTCTAGTGAAATTGTAGTGAATTCAATTAATATGTTTCCAATTTGAACAATGTATATAGAACCTGCCAAAAATTTGAGTAGTGTAACCACACTACTCAGTCACACACAATTGTCAATCATGGGTACAATTGGTGAATGTTACATGTGTGTAAAGTGATCACTTACCTATGACGGTCTTCAGCCCCGTAAATGCCCAGACTACTCAGTCACACACAATTGTCAATCATGGGTAGAATTGGTGAATGTTACATGTGTGTAAAGTGATCACTTAAACCAGCCTATGACGGTCTTCAGCCCCGTAAATGCCCAGACTTCCATGTTCTTATTCATCTTTGATGAGATGTCAAAAAATAATATGAAAAAAATAACTCGTATAAATTGGAGATAATCCAGATTTGTGAACAAGTATTTGGACACACTCAAAATGTTGTAGATATTACAAGTCTTTGAATCTACGCAGCAATAATGACGTCACATTCACCCGTATTCAAACATTAGTTATTAGAAGTAGAATCGCGGTATAACGAAACGCGATATAGCGAAAAATGACATTTATCGAAGAAAAAAAACGAAATTTACTCCCTAAAACCAACTTTTTATACAAAAATGCATTTATATAACAAAATTCCGTTAATATGTTTAACGAAATCATTTTTGTTCCGTACGAAAAAATGCCAATACATTTACGTAAATTTATAACGAAATTTAAAAAAACGGGTTATTTAACTTTGATTATGGCCAATAAAAACAACATTTAGGAATATTCTCGTTTTTCAGGTTTTAAAATCACATTTTCATACGGTTTACAAAATAATACGAGTATCATCGTTTCACGCGGCTGTTTTTAGCATCTTAAGGGAAAGGTTAATAAGAAAACTAGTGAAAATATGTAGGTATTCAGTACTCTGTGGCCTCCTTCCTCCTTGGTTTGTAGGACTTGCGATCTTTTTTTGAAGCCGCGCAACATTTTTTGCGACGGCGCGTAACATTTACATGCCTAGTATGATTTTTAAAATTTATTTCGTTATATGTGGGAATTCGTTATTTCGAAAAAATATTTTTTGGTCCCTTGGATTTCGTTATATCGCGATTCTACGTACAACATATTAAGTGATTTTTAATATTTTTTTTAAATTAATTTTTTTTATTTATTTATTGATTTGGCGTTTAATTTGTAGAACTCCATTTTAATTTATGTATTAATTTCAAATCAAACACAGATTTTTTGATTCTGCTAAGTTGTATTTTACTAATAAAAAAACACATAAAAAATTAATATTGTGACAATTGTTTCGCCTTGTTAGGGCATTATCAAACGACATTCATTAACATAATACATAAATATTTACCCTTATCCCTCGAGAGGCGCCGCTACAGCGCCACGTAAAATATTAATTTCAATCGTTAGGCGACCCAAGGGCGCCATGAACAATAACCATGCATTTTATTGTTTACAAAATCCAAGGGTGCACGTACAGGTTTCTTCATATATTTGTAAACATAAATAAACACACTTATTTGCTACCTTTCCCATGGTTCCGTATGGTTCGATTCAAGCTCTCCCTGGTCTGCGTGATGTTCCTGATCAGCGCGGCCAGCCAGGAGAGGGGGCCGAAGAGCAACCCGCCGCTGTGGCTGGCGCCCCCGCCTCACCCGCGCCCCCTGCTGCTGCCCTACACCGCTAACGGGACGTCGCCACCCCCGCAGCTGCCCCGCCTCGCGACCCTCATGAACATGGAACTGCAGGCCAAGAAGGGAGACATGTATCAGGGTATGTTTTTTCACCCATTATGCTTTGGCAAAAAATGTGTTTATAGTGTCAGAAATGAAGACTCTAAGAGGCATATCGGGCAAGAGTCTACGAGACAGAATAAAAAACGCCAGGATAAGAAAAATATGCGAGATCCAAGATGTCATTTGGTGGGGAAGGCAATGAAGGAGACAATGATAAATGCATGTGAGACATCCATACTCCCACATTGCACTGTACGGCCACTGTACTCCCACATTGCCACTGTACTCCCACATTGCACTGTACGGCCAACTCCAAGGCAGACCACCAAAGAGATGGATAGACAGCTGGGAATCGACATCGCAGGAGGCTAATCCCTCTTAAAAACGGGCCACAAGGCCTACGCCAAGAAGAAGTATTTGCATCGGTAAATAAATCATATATGATGAAGATCACGGATCATTTTTTGACTCTTTGCTCGTCTTCGCGAGTTCTCCAGTTCTCTGGCCATGTTTCTCGTAGACCACCAGACAACTGGGAGAGGCTTGTCATAACCAGAGACCTAGAAGGCCAGAAAGCTAGAGGTAGATCTCCAACCCGATGGACCGACCAGGTGAAAGAGATCACAGGCCTCTCCAGGGAGCTCTAAAAACTGCACAATACATGAGATACAATACATAGGGACCAATGGGGGGGTCACGATCCTCAACAATGAGGGAAACGACCAAAGAAGAAGAATAATAAAATACAATTTATTAGACTCTTTTAATACATAAATAACTTTATGGCAATTGGCACTGATAATTTGTATGATGATAGTAAAAATAATTGGTAATCGTAACGACACTTATGTTGGAATGGCCCCACAGTGAGACCGAGAGCGGGTGTCAGGTAGTCTCTGCTTGGTTTCAGAAATACTGCAGGAGGGCGAGCTGCACCCGTCCCAGGGCTTCATGGGCCCCACGATCCTGGCGCTGGAGCTGTTCCCCGTCCACTACCGAGCCCTGTACTCCACCTCGGTGTACCACACCCTGCCCGCGGCGGCCGCGCTGCTCACCAACCTGCTGGCGCTGCAGCTGCTGACGGGGCTGCCCGAGCGCGGCCCCCCGCCCCTGGCGCCCCTGTGCCACCCGCTGCCCGCCGGGGGCCCCGTGCCCTCCCACTCGGAGCAAGAGAAGACCTTCTTCGACGTCATCTATTGGGCGTGCTGTTTGACCATAGGTAAGCTTTCAATGTATCGCCAACAATCACGAGATTTTGACAAAATAGTTTCAAAATATTTCAATTTTGAAACTATTTTGATGTAATTCGCAATTGAATATAAAAATATTAATATTCAACTGCGGTAAATTTGTGTTGAAAATTTGAATGGTGAGCATATTGTCCTCTGAGGATCTTTAAACTATCTTTCTCTGCATTGCATGTATGTCTCCGCTAGAATCAACATCTCACACACCCTCTTACACACTTCACACATTCGCGCTCTCATAGATATGCGTTCATTTGCTAGATCTACACTAGATCTTTTGTACTAATCTTTTTGTGTTTCTGTGGTTAACTGTAATTGACTTTATTTTATGTATATTCTTTTAAGGTTTTGTTTTATATGTGTTGCTGCTGTCAATCCAAATGAATAAATACAATAAAATAAAATGCTTTATGGGTTTTTCGCTTGCAGCATGATGGTTGGTTAATTGGTTCATATTTTAACTAACTAAATAACCATACCCCGCTTGTCCGCAGGGGTGCGCAGAGAGAATGGAACACCGTACAAATCTGTCTTTGTAAACAGCCTTTGCCTCTTCCATTTACATGCATCTCCTCATAAATACCCGCTGATTATTCCGTCTCCTGTGTCTCAAGTGATCACTTTCAAGTATTTCAAATACTTGATCTTCTTCTTCTCCTGTTCGTGTCATGTCAGGTCCCCCTGATGTCGACTACCGCTTGAGAGTAATTGTCCTTGTCTCGGGCAGCTGTCCTGATCCCTATTGTCATATCGTATATTATGGGTTTATTATTATTTATATTTATTATTAAGCTAAAATGGATAGATTTTCCCACAAAGCGACTGCCGAATCAATTGATGAAAGTATTAAATTGTTTATTATTGATTGCAAGTTTGGATGTATCAAAGTGACCATGCTCTTTGTTTTGTCTATGGAGATTTTGTGGGAAGAGGAAGTTCGGATCGAGTGGTGAGGATAGCAGCGGACAGCAGCATAAGAGGTAGCACACCCCCAGGAAGATCACCTATACGATGGAGAGACAGCTGGTCTTCCACCTCCCAGGAGCGGACCGGAGAATGACAGGACATAGTTCTAAATAAAGAGGAAAAATAAGATTGTTATAGAGGTAAAAAATATTGTAGGTTGCTTCCTGCTGGTGGCCAGTTTCCTGGCGTACAGCTGTGCGGAGCACTCGGAGCTCCGGCAGCACCTGCTCACCGTGTCGGGCGCCCCGGGCTTTCTCCGCTGGCTGGCCAACTTCCTCGCGGACGGCGTCGCGTGCCTGCTGGTGGCAGCGCCGCTGCTGGCGCTGGGGGCCGCGCTGGACCCCTGGCTGGCGGGCGCGCTGGGTCCCCTCCTGCTGCTGGTGGCCCTGGGCCTGCTGGCCGCCCTGAACTTCGCCTACTGCCTGTCCCTGCTGGTGCAGCACCCGGCCGCCGGGTACATCGTCATGCTGGTCATCACCATTTTTGGCGGTGAGATTAAAATATTTTTTTTTAACATGTAGTAGTGTAATGGTCAGTACCGGTGTAATCGTCAATGGCGTAATGGTCTAATGGTCGATTGTGTAATGGTCTGTAGTGTAATGGTCAGTACAGAAGCGGCTACCCTTCTGGAGTTCCCAGGTGCGAGTCCCAGGGGGGGGGGTCAAATAAATATAAGTGATTTTTTCACTCTAATATTTATTCAATATTACCTTGGACTGGTACCTGAAGCGGAGGGCTGATCACCTCTCCTTTATATGTTAACGATCAAGATAATTTTGTGTTTATATGATGCAGTGCCCTATGCACCATCGGATGCGGATAAGGGTTTGAAGAAAAATGAAGAAGTTTTATTTTATAATGTCTTTTATCTTTCCTTATTTCACCATTCAAACATCTGTCACACACTCGTCTAGTGATTGTCTACTTTCATCCTTTTGCTGATTTCGCGCTTATATTTCACATATTCTATACATTAGGGACACTTAGACTCTATCCGCACCCTAACGCTAGCGGTTTATCTTCCGCTAGCGTTAGGGTGCGGATAAGTGTTTGAAAAAGAAGAAGGAGATGATGGAATAATTATTCCGAAACCGGTAGTCATGAAGTAGTGACTATGAATGACAAGGAGAGTGTTTTTTTTAAATTTATTTTTTATTTGTATACATTTATTTAAATCACAATTGAAATAAATGACAATATTTATAACTTTTTTTTTTGTTGCAGAGACCCACCAAGCCACTTTGTGTGTCTTGTCGGTGGAGATCTTTTTTAATACATTTTATTGTTTTTGACTATTTTAACCTAACATTAAAAAATTCATTATATAAACATTTTACAATATTCATAAAATTAACTCTTGATCATTTACCCATTCCTTTATTTTGCCTTTGTTCCATGTTTTATTTTGACCTCTAACATCCGTCGGCAACAAATTAAAAATGTTCGGAACGATATATTGCAGTGTTCGACTCCCATATTTATTGTTAATTCTTGAATTAACTATTTTATCAATGAATTAATTATTTTATTAATGAAGAAGATGTTCTCCTTATCGCATCCAATGGTCTTCCTGTCCTTCAGCCCCCTACTCCGTGCTTCCAGGCCTGCTGGTGTCGCTGTTGGTGTTCATCAGTGCCATGCTGGAGGACTCGGGCCTCAGCCTGCTGGGGCCCCTGGCCATACTGGTGCCCCCGCACGCCCTGTCCCACGGGCTGTTGTGCCTGGGATTCGCTGCTAGAGAAAACTCCATATGTCTGGCGCGCGCCAAACGCTACAACCACTCCAGCCCGTGCTGCGGTGAGTTGGGTCGTCCGATTTTCAAGATGCTTTAAGGGTAATCTTATCCACCAAGCGCCATTTTCGTAGTAATACTACCTCAAGGGCGCTTCACTGTGAATGAATTTGGAGAAACAAAGATAGTGAAAATGTACAACATTTTGAGTGTGTCCAAATACTTAAGTATTTGGACACATTCAAAATGTTGTAAATAAATTATCTGGTCAAATTATAAGCTTAAATAATAAAAATGAAAATGGTATTTTCTGGTGTTTCTCATGTGTGTGATTATAATCCAGGATTCGGACCTCGCATACTAATATAAGGGTTTCTGCTTAGTAAAAAGCTTCTTTACATCTCACCAATAGATGTCTCCAGTGAAGTTCTAGTGATTCAAGAACAAGGTTTCTAAATTGGTTCATATATATAGAACTTCCAAGAATTTGAGAAGTGTGGTTGTCAATAATGGGTAGAATTGGTGAATGTTACATATGTGTAAAGTGATCACTTAAATCAGCCTATGACGGTCGTCAGCCCCGTAAATGCCTAGAGTTCTATATTATTCTTCATCTTAGATGAGATGTCAAAAAATAATATAGTGGAAATGATTTAACAAATAAATGCGTATTTAGTTTTTTTCTAAAGATCATCTCACTCTCACATTTTATAACTACAGGCGGAAGAGCATTCCTCGCCATCGGTCCCAGCCTTTGCTGGGGAGGAATTTAGGAGGTTGCGACCGGGTAAGATCACTTTGCCCGTAGCAGTTATAGCCGATGGAAGCGTGAGATGTCTATTAACCAATTCGTCTGGAATACACAGCTCTTTTAGATACTCTGGAGCCATATTATGTATTGATTTATACATGAGTAGACAGAGTTTATACTCAACCCTTTCAGGAAATCGTAACCAGTGCAGTTGGTGAAGTATTGGGGTGATGTGATTGAATTTATAAATTCCAAAAATGTTTTATGAGTAGTGATAATTCAATCGGTCAGTACATGCATTGTACATTTTTAGTAGTACCATCAATCTTGGATATAAGACATGCGAATACATATATGAGAAACATCTTTATAAAGGAAAAATACCCTGGTCACTTGGGGTCCCTTATATCTACATGAGAGAGTACAACTGTTATCCCTGGCTCTACCCGACCGAGTTTCTCCAGGGTATGCTTGACTACAATAGTTTAGAGACTAGAAGAAATGTGTATTTGATTACGCATTTTTATACATTGTTGCGCGGTATGATCGATAATCCTGAAATTATCCGGAACATTGGTCTGTATGTTCCCGATAGTTACCTAAGACAGCGTCGACATAGATTGTTTCACATTCCTATACACAGGACCAACCTGCCGATGGTTATGCCTTTAAGAAGAGCTACCGCTATGTTGAACAATATCTCATTGGATATTGATCTGTTCCATAAGTCTGAAGGAGTTTTCCGAAGCGGGATTCTTTTACACCTTTAGCAATAGTTCTTGCATATATTTTATTTTAAAGTATTTTGAATGTATACGATTTAATTTTTTTATAGTTTGTAATGTATATGTTAATTGAAATAAATAAATTGAATTGAATATCCAGGTCGAACCGTACTGGAGTGTTTCTACAGGTGATGTGTTGTTTCTAGGAAAAGACGAAGTAACGGGAGAATGCACGGGACTGTTGGACCATTACTCTCACGACACCTATGGCATAAACAGCCACATACTCTACACGATTATAGGAGCCATTTTTTACACGGTGTGTTGGTTTTTTTTATTAACTTTTTAACATTCTCATTAACCAGCTTTCAGACTAGGAGTTTGTATACTTCAACCGCTTCATCCTTCAACGTCCCAAGGACCCAACTCTAAAATTTAGAATTAACTTCGCATACGGTGTTTGAAAATGATGCGGAAAGCATCGCAATTTTAAGAAATAGTATTTACCGAGTAAAACTTTAATTATAAATGGATAGATGTGATTACAAAGTGATTGCCGAATGAATTAATGAAAAAAGTTTAAATTTCATTGACAAGTCTGTATTGCAAAGGGTATTCCGACTTATCGGTAGTGATTAGGTGATTAATTTCCATAATTAAATATATATATTTTTTTAATAATGACCGCTGGCGACAGGATTTGAATTATGTACATGTAGTTAAGACCTTAAAAAAAAGATTGATGTATAATATTTAAAAAAGGGATAATTTCTGCTTTTCTGCCTTTGAAATAAGGTAAAAGGTGCCGGCGCAGAAAAAAGGTAAAAATGCCCTTCCCGTCCTTAAGTATCAATCGACCTTATGGGGAGAAATACCTTTCCCGTCCGAAGTCTGTTAGTGTAATGGTCAGCACGCTTGGCTACCGCACTGGGGGTCCCGGGTTCCATTCCCAGGGGGGGTGAAATAAATAAAAGCGATTTTTTCACCCTTATATTTATTCAATATTACCCTGGACTGGTACCAGAAGCAGAGTGCTGATCACCTTTCCTTCATGTGTCAACGATCAAGATAACACTGCGTTTATATGATGCAGTACCCTATGCACCATCGGGTGTAGATAAAGGTTTGAAGAAGAAAGAATAAAAAGTACAGGATACAGGGGGTGAAAATGAAAAATGGGTTTTTTGTTAATTTGCACGTGTAAGGGTGAAGACTGACCGGAGCATTTCTTCGTAACGTAACATGTTATGATGCGAGCATTCAGGCAGTCAGTACAGCGAGCCGAGCTGCTCGACGCTCGTTCCGAATGCTCCATCCGAAATCGGATGCAATTTTAAGTCAGTACCAGGGTTGCCAATCTGTGGGAAATTCCCCAAACTGCGGGGAATCTTTTTTTTTCTTCATCTGGAGTAAGCTGTAATTTATTAAAATCACAGAACCAAGAATCACATCTTCATTGTCCGACATTTTAACTACGAATGCAAAGTTGCAAAGATTCATACAGATTTTGGCTTATTGATTCTATACAAATTTAAAACAGATTTCTAGACTGTAATTCAGATGTTTTGGTGTGACATATGGCAACACTGAGCACAAGACTCAACAAACACAAACGAGCACTGATCGCCGTCAGTCAGCAATGCGGTAACGTCATAACGTAACATGCTCGCCGCGAGCGATGTTACGACAAAACGCTCCGGTCAGTCTTCATCCTAATGCGTATGATTTTGTTACCAGGTGATGTTCATACTGTATGAATACGGCATGTTCCACCGCCTCGGGGAGAAGGTGTGGAATTGCCGCTTCCATTACCCGCCCGTATCGCACCAGGACCAGGATGTTGCCAAGGAGGAAAAGCTTGTGAAGGAGGAAATCAATTCCAGTATGAATATTTCACTACACTCTTTCATCAATCATTATCATATTTTTTTTAAAAAGAAAGAACAAATTTATTTATTTAAATTTCATGTGAAAATAAATAAGTACATTGGCGGGCTTATTGCTAAAAAGCAATATCTTCCAACCAACCAAAAACAGACTAGTGATATTGATCAAAACGTTTGATACCATATATAGCTGTTTGCAGAGGGTAGATAGTACTTGAACATTAAAAAAAAACATTAATTACAAATTAACATATAAAAAAACATAAATTACAAAAGATGATAATAAGGAGGGCAAAGGAAAAAGGGACATATGACCACAGTGAAGAATTTCATATACATATATTAGGATTTCAACTACCGTGTGTTACCGACACTACATACTCGCAGTCACGGTACTCACACATACACACTTTACTGGCGTAACCGTCGCGTCTACTGCAGCCGACTTGCTGTTGTTAGAAGCAAGCGTACGCCCGCGACTCCACCTGTTTACCCGAAGCCTAAACAGTATCCCAGTGGTCCTGAAAAGGATCTCCGATCTTCGGGCTACTGGATACTTAGCGGAGGTTCAAAAGTATCTTGTCCTCGTGTTATTAAAATAATTCAACCTTCATTAATAATTTCAGGGGTCAAAGAGTCTTCTATATTGTTGGATCAGTTGGCCAAACGTTACTGGAAAAGCATACGAAGTGGACAGGTCGCGGTCAAGGGAATCAGCTTTGGCATCAGGAAAGGTTTCTGCATTCTCAACCGTCATATTTTTGGAATAATCTTTCAATTAAGACATGTAAAGAAGAAGATATGTCCCTTACTCCTTTCAACATCGTCATATATCAAAAATCGTCAATTTTCAGTTGAGCATGTTTTCGGAATGCCCAGAAAATGTATTATATCCCAGCAAAAGCGGCATATTTTTAACTTAATATGTACCCGCTACAGGGCAGAAAGTGTTATTTTTGCATTTTGAAGAAAAGGTATTGTTTAATTATTTTTTTAAATATATTTAATATTTTTTAAATGGAGAAAAAACCTTTTACCTGAAAAGATCTGTTGCACAGTAAAAAGTTCAAGAAGTGGCTTGATATTTATTTTTAATACATTGTATTATATTTTTAAACTTTAAAAATGATCCTGTGAAAAATCAAGTTTTTTTATATATGACGTTGTTGAAAGGAGTGAGCGATATGTATACTGTTTTTCTATTAAAATTTCATCATGTCTTACTACAAAGTGGATGCTGAATACCAAATAAATAAATTGTTTGTGTTGCAGGGGAGTGTTTTGGCCTGTTGGGGGATAACGGGGCCGGAAAGAGTACCACTTTTGGGATGATTGTCCACTCGCAGATACCTACTCGTGGAAGAGTGGTGAGATTTATTCTAATGTTTTTCAAATGAGTCAATTAAAAAAAAAATAGTAAAAATACCCATTTTCTAAGTACAAACTGATCCGGGTTGATATTTCCAGAGTTATTTATATTCTTGGTTAACTTTACTTTTGAATAAATAAAAAAAATTGACACCTAAATGTCTTAACACATTGTTTGCGGAAACTTTTACATACTGTTGGTAGAGAGCGGGGACGCTTATAAAAACATTAAATATGTAAATCCTTCTTTCCTGACTTTGAAATGAGGGCGGCGCAGAAGGTAAAAATACCCTTCCCGTCCTTAAGCATCAATCCACCCAACGGGTAGAAATATACCTTTCCCGTTCGAAGTGTGTTAATGCCAAACTAATATAAAGTGGCCGCCTCCATAGTGTAATGGTCAGCACGCTTGGCTACCGCACTAAGGGTCCCGGGGTCTGAAGTGTGTTAATGTCTTCAATTTTATTTTGTACCAGTACCGCCAAGAGCTGGGCTACTGTCCGCAGTTCGACGCGCTGGACGGGTACCTCACGGGGCGACAGGTCCTGAGGCTGTTCTGGCGCCTCCGCGGGCATAGCCCCTCGCAGGCGGACAAGCACATCAGCCGCATGCTCCGCGCGGCCGGGCTGAGCGCGCACGGCGACGTGGCCAACTGCAAGTACAGCGGCGGCAGCAGGAGGAAGCTCAGCACGCTCGTCGCGCTCATCGGCCACGGGGCCGTGCTGCTGGACGAGCCCTCCTCGGGGGTGGATCCCCAGTCGCGACTGGCTCTGCACAGGCTCATCAACAGGTATCGTACTCATTATAAGCTGAAATAATAAAATGAAGAAGGATACATATTAGGAAAGAAATGTTTGCGCACGAAAACATATTTTAGATATTATTTGGAGAAATAAAAAGTTTTAGTTTTTTTATACACATTTAATATGATTTTTTTATTTAACTAGGCACAAAATTTTATTTGGACTGGTGTCGTGGCGTAGTTGGGTAGACGCTCGACTGCGGAACTGGCATCATGGGTTCGATTCCCGCCAATTGCAAAATAAATTCAAGAAAGATTTATTTTCAATTTGTCTAGGTATTTGTGGTGTATTTTTCACATTTACCTTCCCTATCCTTCCCTATCCTTCCCTATCCTTACTATCCTACATGCAGACAAGCCTCTAAAAGTAGAAGCTTTGCGGGATAATTGGTTAAAAATAATAAAAAAATTCCGGGTTGTCTCCGATGCCGCAGGGCCAGGGCGCGCGGTCGCAGCATCCTGCTGTCGTCGCACAGCATGGAGGAGTGTGAGGCGCTGGTGGGGCGGCTGGCCGTGCTGCGGGAGGGCTCCCTGGTGTGCCTGGGCCCCGTGCAGCAGCTCAAGGACCGCTACGGCGCGGGCTTCATCCTCTCCCTGAGGCTGCGCCCCACGCCGCCGAACGCCGGCGCCGATATGGTGGACTCCTCCAGAGGTAGGATCTTAGTGGTGGTTTTTTTTTAATTTTTTTTTTTCAGATGGGAATTCTTCTTCTGTGCGTGTCATGTCAGGTCCCCCTGACGTCACTTGAGAGTAATTGTCCTTGTCTCGGGCAGCTCTAAACAGTGCTCCACTGTGCTGATCCCTGTCCAAGCTCGTATATTCCATTGCATTTACACATGGTAATTTCATTTATTATTTTCCTTGCTTATTATGTACATACAAGGTTTATATAGTAGATCATTAAGTGGACTTTTGTTTCTTCTAACTAAAAATTTTCTAAATCTGTTTTATTTTAATCTGTGTTGGGTACAGGAGAAATAATCTAGTGTGGGCCACTCAGAAACTTCTCAGCATTTGCCCTTTTCTGGGAGGAGACCACGTAAAACTTCTCAGGAGAAGCTGGACTGTTGGCTATTGTCAACAGGCCTTCCGTTCCACTACAAGAGGGTTCAGCATTTTTCATCCTAGTTTAACGATGTATATCTCTCTCTAACCCTTATCCGCACCCCAATGCTGCATAGGGCACTGCATCATATAAATGCAGTGTTATCTTGATCGTTAACACATGAAGGAAAGGTGATCAGCCCTCCGCTTCAGGTACTAGTCCAGGGTAATATTGAATAAATATAAAAGTGAAAAAATCACTAATATTTATTTGACCCCCCTGGGAATCAAACCCGGGACCTCCAGAATGGTAGCCTAGCGTGTTGACCATTACACTATGGAGGTGGACATATAAACGATATTTAAACCTTGTATATAATAAGCAAGGTAAATTATAAATGCAATTACCATCATCTAAAAATAAAACATAGTCTTTCAAAATGCTTAAATGTAATTTTTCAATATTCCAGATATTCCTATGACGACCGATGGCGCATTGGACACCAGGATTTCCCGACTGAAGACAACCATTTCCGACTCTTTTCCCTGTGAACTCAAGGACCAGCACTTGGTGAGTTCTAATCTTACAAAACTTGTTGTCAACATGCCCGACAAATCCTTGAAATAAGCAATGTGTCACTTGGTATCGTCAGAAAATCCAACCCACCATGAATGACTTATCTATCTGACGCTAAGTCTGCTCCGTCTGTAGAATCGTAGCATTCTCTTTATTTTTTGCCTTTTAACCGCGTCAACTTTGTACCTGAGAGACGCCCGTACGCGGCGGTATTTCACCGTTTTTAAAATGATTGCTTTTATCATGTATTTAGTTAAGAAACGATTTATTTTCCTAAACAAAAACATTCAATGGGATTCATTGTGCCTTTTTGGTACTCTATAATACACTTGTGTCCACATTATTCTTGAATTATATCGTAATATAAACAAATAAGATCGTAACATAAATAAATCAAAGCACGCATCGTGTGTCACTCTTACCCACTGGCGATGCATAGCGTCGAGAGTGAGACAGATATAGGGCATAATAATGGCGCGGACTAATTACCGACCGCAAGAAAAATCAGGGATCTGTTCTTTTATTTATCCTTGTGATATTACAAATCATTAGTCAGATATTTCAACAGATGTCATAAGGCCAAGGATTGACGTATTATTTTATTCAAAGTTCCACACCATGAAAAAATCCCTCCAAGTTGAACTGAGGTTCGAAACTTGGAGCAATGTAAAAACACATACGGTTATGTCAGCCGCGTATGGGACATGTTTTATGAAAACACATACGGTTATGCGAGCCGCGTGGATCCGGTTAATCTAAAAAAAATATGACCATTTATCATCTTCTCGCTTTGAACTAAAATGGCTTAAAATTTTGTCATTGCAGCATAGATGAAGAAGAACATGGAAGTCTGGGTATTCAGAGGACTTATTTTAGGGCACTTTACACACATGCAACATTCACCCATAATTCAGCCGTTCGTCCTACCTATGATTGACAACCGCACTACTCAA
This sequence comes from Brachycentrus maculatus, assembly GCF_059751285.1. NCBI lineage: Eukaryota > Metazoa > Arthropoda > Insecta > Trichoptera > Brachycentridae > Brachycentrus > Brachycentrus maculatus. Next base: position 1,407,712 of record NW_028280910.1, read on the forward strand.
CTCCTAGATATATTGATCAATCTCACGACACAGTACATATGAGTTTACAACAGCCATATGTGTGGATTGAGAAAAGCTTTTATTTAAAAGAGACCCTTTTATTTGTTTGCGTGATCCGAACACCAAATTATTTTCACACACTGGGAAACGCCCGAAAACATGATTTTTTTTATAGCTCATAATTGGTGTGTCAATGTACATATATATTCTGTATAAGAAGTTTAAGAAAAAGTTATGTTTACAGACCATTCTTCAGTATCACATACTCGATAAGAGATACCAGTACAGCGAGCTGTTTGCACAGATGGAAGATATCCTAAACCAAAATGCTGACATTCTGGAAGACTACACCATCAGCAACACGACTCTGGAACAGGTCTTCTTGACTCTCAGCAAGAAGGACTCCGACGCGGTCTGCTAACACGACAATCTCCACTTTGGATTGCGTCGTGGCAGCGCCTCCTAGATATCAAACCAATGTCACAATGCAAACTGTTTGCCAAATTTGTAGGGGGTTTATAACTATGCCTAAATCATGGTTGTTTGGTAAAAAATACCAAAAGATTTTTTCCAAATATCTTTATTTTAAAATTTTGGATATTTATATATTATTTGCCTTGCTTATGATATACATTAGTGGTCCCCAACCCCTGGGCAGCAGACTGGTACCGCTCCGTGGATCAAATATTACCGGTCCACCCAAAATCCAAAAAAGTATATTTTTTAAATCGACCATACCAAAAAATAATAATAAAATAATTATAGGCAAAAAATAATTATTCAGTTGAGAACCACTTAACGCCAAGTTACCGCCGACACAATACGGCTGTCCAAACTCAAAACACATTAAGGGACATTTTTTTGTAGTAGGTTTTTTCGCATCATTGGACTAAGTTGAAAAATTAAATGCAAAAAAAACGTTCTACAAAAAAATGTCCCTTACTGTGTTTTAAGTTTGGACAGCCGAATACCTTCGAAGTGAAAAAAAAAAACGACTTATTAAATCAAACAATGTAAAATATGAAGAATTAACATCCATCCCCTTAGCGGGCTGTGATAAAATTATCAATTGTTGACCCGTCAGCGGGAATAAAAAGGTTGAGGACCACTGATGTACAAGGTTTATTATATTCAGTAAAAGAATGTATATTCTACTTGAGTAACTTTGTGCAATGACCGAGTAGGATGATTGGCCGGCACCGAGAAAAGAATATAGACTATCGCTTGCTTTATTTCTAAATCCAAGAATTCGTAACGCAGACTGACCGCCTCGCCTATGCCGGTCAATCCGATGCAGTGCTCTATGCACTATCTGGATGCAGATGGATCAAAGAAGGGAAAATTAATAAATTAATGCAAAACTGTAAGGTACATCTCCTTTTTTTTATATATTTTATACAAGAAGCACCGATCATGGCGAATGTTTTTGTTTTTTGGCTTGTGAGCTAAATCCAGGGTATTAAAAACATTTATTATTAAATTAACCTAGCCGGGAGTAGAATTAGGAACTAGACAAGTAATTTTTTTTTAAATACTAAAAAAATATCAGATAAATTCTCTGTGAACACTTTGTGGTACGCTCACATATTATGTAGTATGTTTTTGTGACCAGTATCAGGTGGGCAATCACGTATTAGTATGTGCTAATCTAGTCTTCGGTTTTTCATGCCGCTGTGTATTTATTTGGAACCATTAGGAGCTGTTTCTTTGATCGGACTTGGTCTAGAAGCTTTACACATTGTTTTGGTGAAAGCGTAAGGGGTTTTATGAAAGATTTTATAGTTTTTTTTTAACCTTTGTCATTTATTATTATCATTACTCAAAATGGCTGCTCAGAGGGGTGGTAAATTTAAAGCGCACTGGGCACACAAAGTGTTAAATTACTGAACCATTATTATCATTTAAAAAAAATATATTCCATATAGCTGCATGAAATTTAAAAAAAAAAAAATTTTCAAGACATTTCAATAAAATTCATTACGCTGTTCTCTCCAATAAAGAGACTAAGCTCTTGTGCTTGGAGAGGGACTTACACTTATTATTTATGTTTGTAGGTGATATGATTTATTTTAAAAAAAAGGCTATTTAGTGACTAGTACTTTTTGTTGTTAAATGAACGGAAAATGATATTATAGTAAAAAAGTATATATGTATTTGGTTTTATGGGAAAATATTAATGTATTTTAGGTGGTAAATATATAATAAGGCTTTGTCCGCCTTCGTAGTGTAATGGTCAGCACGCACGGCTACCGTTCTGGAGGTCCCGGGTTCGATTCCCTAGGGGGGTAAAATAAATATGAGTGATTTTTTCACTGTCATTTATTCAATATTACCCTGGACTGGTGGTAACTGAAGCGGAGGGCTGATCACCTTTCCTTCATGTGTAAACGATCAAGATAACACTGCGTTTATATGACGCAGTGCCCTATGCACCATTAAGGTGCGGATAAGGGTTTTATTTATTTTATTAAATATATAAAATTTTGTATTTAAGAGGTGCCTGGTGATTTTTTCACTGTAATATTTGTTTAACAACTTAATGCTCGTTTTTGTTTTTCTCATAAAAATAGAACTTAAAAAAATATCAGGTTATTTTATTTTAATTTTATTTTTAAATAATTTAAAAGTTGTCCAATTCATAAGAACAAAATAGAAGCAATAAAAAATAAATAAAACAAGTCCAACTATTGCACCGCATCGTATTGACACAGCGTTATCTTGATCGTTACTTTCATGAAGGCAACATGCAACATCACTCCTGCGCTTCAGGGACCAGTCCAGGGTAAAATCAAATAAATATGAATGCACAAAATAAAATATTGATTTAAACAAATTAAAAACTATGTCCAGGTTTATTTTAAAGAAATATTGGAGTGTAAAATCACTAATATTTATTTTCACACTCCCCCCCCTGGGAATCGAACTCGGGACCTCCAGCGCAGTAGCTAAACACGCTAACCATTACACCACGAAGGTGGACAGAAGAATATAGGGACTAGAAGAAGAAATTATATAAACTATTTTTTCGCTCATTCCTTTCAAGAACGTCATAAATCAAAATTCGTCAATTTTCAGTTGTGGATGTTTTTGGAATGCCCAGAAAATGTACTATATCCCAGCAAAAGGGGCATATTTTTAACTTAATATTTAAACACTACAGGGCAGAAAGTGTTGTTTTTGAATTTTGAAGAAAATGTATTGTTAAATTATTTTTTTAAATATACTTAATATTTTTCAAGTGGAGAAAAAACATTCAGGTTTTACCTAAAAAGATCTGTTGCATAGTAAATAGTTCAATAAGTGGCATGATATTTATTTTTAATACATCGTATTATATTTTTAAACATTAAAAGCGTTCTCCTGAAAAATCAATTTTTTTGATTTATGACGTTCTTGAAAGGAGTGAGCGTTTTGAGCTAAAATTTTTTTGTATTTGTATTTTTATTTATTCAAGAAACTTTTTTCGTTTATTCAAGAAACCCATACTTTAGACTCGACCATGACTTTAGAATAATGTTAATTATTAAACTTATATGTTTTTATGATTAAAACTCTTATAATATATTATGTATTTTCGTACGCATTACTAAGCTTTCATATGATGCCCACAGATGGCAGTCAACAAACTGTTTCATATCGCATCATTTAAGGCTGAGATCTCAAAGGTTCAAATTCAGAATACAAACGGCCGCGCTAAAGGGCAGACGCGTTTTTGTCCATGATTTTATATATGGAAAAAATATTTTCATAATATTTTTTTAACTATACCTTTCAATAACTCTTTTCTTTTCAAAAGTATAAATTTATTTTGAAGAAAATTTTGTTTTTGAATAAAAAAAAAATAGTATTTTAGGCAAAAAATTCAATTACGTCAAATGTTAAAGAAAATTGGGTTTAAAGAAAATTTAGACTGCATTCCTCTTTACGACTAATAAATACATTAGCATCAAATTTTGTAAAATGTACTTAATGAAATTATCCTACAGCTTTGTGATATAAAAAAAATTACTCTTAATATATTCATTGCAAAAACCATTTTAATATAAATATGGTTACTGTTTTAGAAATAAGAGTTTTTGAGTGAATGTATTACTGAACTTAAACACGTTTAAACGCCGCAGGGGGCACCAGTGACCCCAATCAAGAGCTGTATTAAAATAAATCAAGAATGGAACCTAACGTCAAATAAAAAAAATTAATAAACTAAATACATTATACATATTATCAAAATACGTAAATTACCAAAAGTTTATTTGTGTGTTTCAAAATTGCCAAATTTTAGTGTTGGCGTTTAACGTGTTAATAGCATGAATTTATACACATTGCTTTATAATGATGTACCCACACACATTTATTAATTTTTAATTTAAATTTAAATATTTATGTGTCAAACTGCTGCAATTTTTTAATGTTATCATTAAACGGGCTGGCACCATGCAAGAAATATTTACTATTCCCAATAGTTAATTAATCCAAGAAATATTATTTTTCAATAATTTTGGGTGCATTGCTGTATTTTAACATGCTCACCTTACCCATCCTTTGCATTATTACCCTTTATTTTTCCTTAAACACCCACTTTAAAAAAAAAACTAATTATTCTTTCATTTTAAAAATATTTTTGATATTTTTATTTACAATATATCTCTTTGATTTTTATAATTTTTAGAATATTGTTATTTTCAACATGTCTTTATGATTTTTGTACTATCCATGATATTGATGTTTTTAATATATCGCTCACTCCTTTCAAGAACGTCATAAATCAAAAAACATGATTTTTCAGGAGAACGTTTTTGAAGTTTAAAAATATAATACAATGTATTAAAAATAAATATCAAGCCACTTATTAAACTTTTTACTGTGCAACAGATCTTTTTAGGTAAAACCTGAAGGTTTTTTCTCCATTTGAAAAATATTTAGTATATTTATGAAAATAATTAAACAATACCTTTTTTTCAAAATGCAAAAACAACATTTTCTGCCCTGTAGCGGGTAAATATTAAGTTAAAAATATGCCTCTTTTGCTGGGATATAGTACATTTTCTGGGCATTCCGAAAACATGCACAGCTGAAAATTGTAGATTTTTGATTTATGACGTTCTTGAAAGGAGTAGGCGATATGGCTTACCTTACTTTCCTTTCCATTCTTATCGTTTCTTTTTCCTTAAACACCTACTGATAACCAAATGGATAGTAGGATATTTCCTTTTAAAAAAATGTAATAATTTTTTAATTTTTAAATTGTTTTTGATATTTCTATTTACAAAATATCTCTTTGATTTTTATATTGTATAGGATATTGTTATTTTCAACATGTCTTTACGATTTTTGTATTCATGATATTGTTGTTTTCAACATATTTCTTTGATTTTTGTATTATCTATAATCATTCACTTATAACCACTTATAATCTTTTTCTTATAACCAAATTGATAGTAGGATATTTCCTTTTAAAAAAATGTAATAATTTTTTAATTTTTAAATTGTTTTTGATATTTCTATTTACAAAATATCTCTTTGTCTTTTATATTGTATAGGATATTGTTATTTTCAACATGTCTTTATGATTTTTGTATTCATGATATTGTTGTTTTCAACATATTTCTTTGATTTTTGTATTATCTATAATCATTCACTTATAACCACTTATAATCTTTTTCTTATAACCAAATTGATAGTAGGATATTTCCTTTTAAAAAAATGTAATAATTTTTTCATTTTTAAATTGTTTTTGATATTTCTATTTACAAAATATCTCTTTGTCTTTTATATTGTATAGGATATTGTTATTTTCAACATATCTTTATGATTTTTGTATTAATGATATTGTTGTTTTCAACATATTTCTTTGATTTTTGTATTATCTATAATCTTTCACTTATAACCACTTATAATCTTTTTCTTATAATTAAATTGATAGTAGGATATTTCCTTTTAAAAAATTCAATAATTTTTTTCATTTTTAAATTGTTTTTGATATTTCTATTTACAAAATATCTCTTTGATTTTTATATTATATAGGATATTGTTATTTTCAACATGTCTTTATGATTTTTGTATTCATGATATTGTTGTTTTCAACATATTTCTTTGATTTTTGTACTATCTATAATCTTTCTATTTACAACATATTTTTATAATTTTTTTAATGTGGATGAAATTTTTTACAATTTTTCGTAATGATTTTTGTACATACATATGTATATCATAGTCGTACAGGAGAAAGACCAACTGACAAAACGTAAAATGTTCAGGAGGGGCCATTTAAGTTACTTTTGCTTGGCAAGAAGATAAACATTAATGCAGTTAGTCATTTTTAACAAGTAAATATATTATACTTCCAAGTTTAAAATCGCTTTGGGATTTTTTCAGGGCAATGTTAAGCTAGTAAGACATCAAATAGTCAATAATCACGTTTTTGTAAAAATTGCACATGGTTAATTTCTCCTGTACGATATATATGATGATGTTATTCATAACATATCTCTTAAATTTTTATAGCATTAATGATATTGTTGTTTTCAACATATCTCTATGAATTTTTAGATTAGTTTGTGATGTTGACGAGTCACTGCAATAACTTATTAGTAAAGTCAGGTTTTGGCAGTTAGTGGTCTCTAGGTTAAACCCCCTAGACCAGGCATGGGGAACCTTTCTATTTCAAAAGGCCACATTCACTTATCTGATTCAACATGAGGCCGCAGTAAAGAAAACTTTGACACCACCCCCCCTATAAACTAAATATTTCAATTATATTACAATATAAATTGTTAAAAATGCAATTTAAAAAAATATGGAAAAAATGCCTATTTACAAAAATTTTCATCAGTCAAAAGGCCGCACTAGAATAGCCAAAAAGCCGCATGCGACCTTAAAGCCGCAGGTTCCCCATGCCTGCCCTAGACCATTTTAGAACATAGCCACTTAGGCTTACCTGAAAATAGTATTGAACGGAAATATTTGTGTATACTCTGAAAATTTACACAATAGATACGTGACAAGCCACCGTGTAAAAAATATACTAAAATAAAAAAATTATGAAATCAAAAAAATTAATTAATCATTGGTTAGCGTATTTTAATTTTACTTAAAAAAAAACAAATTGACATAAATTATTCATCTAGCCCTCTTCCTCTCTGTATAGTACTGAGTAGTAAGTACATGCGAGGGATGTAGGAAATTCTAAATTACTGTTACGCATTGATAAATGAATATCCTCTTTTTTATTGCACCATATTATTGCGAAATCGTGTAAAAAGGGAGTTCATTATAAAAACATAAACATTTCTTTTCAGTTTTTTTTTTTAAATTTTTTCTTTTCAGGTAAAATTTAACTAAAAAATATGTTTATTATACTTAACGATTTTACTCTGTTTAAACTAATGTTTGTATATATTGAATTAGTTTTATAATTGCTGTATTTTTCTACAATTTAAATACATTATTAATATTTTTAAAATTTTCTATTTATAATATCTATTCCCCAAAGATTTGATTTGAACATAAATGAATTTTTTATCCTCAAAATTATAAAATTTTGTAGTTATAATTTATGCTAGTTTATATATAAAAAAAAAGAAATATATACCAATTCATAAAATAGGTACTGAATTTTTTTTACTAATTAAAAATGATAATTATATTTTATATTTTCATTCGACCCTTATCACACAATGTGACCCTTATCACAATGATGCATCAAGTTGACGGACCGTTAACTCAATTGTTGATTACAATAAGCTGAGGTGGTTAGTCCTGCGCATCAGGTACCAATTCAATATATAATTACGTAAACAAATATTACAGTAATAAAATACACTTTTCTTTATTTTGACCATCGGGAACAAAAGCCAAGACCTCATACGCTAAATATCCAGATACAAATGCAATACCATATACACCATTGAATGTGGATAAAGATTAGAAATTGCGCTGTCAAAACAAAATGAGGACATCGTGTCATTGCGGTCATTGCGTGTGGTCCAATATGCTGACACGCCGCTTTGCCCACTGCTCCGCGCAGGTAAAAAATAGACTATATCAAGTGTTGTGTACGCAGCAGTACGGCAGCGAACTGTGGTGTAAGGTTACACAACGAAGCTTAAAGAACATGAAAATATGCTATAATAACGGTTACAGAGCTTTAATGAAGTTACCCCGACACTGCAGCGCGAGTGGTATGTTTGCCACAGCACGCCTACCACATTGGGATGGCCTGTTAAGGCACCGAGTGGCAGGCTTCCGGGAGAGGCTGATGAAGAGCTCCAACCTCATCATAAAGCGGCTTGTGGGGGGGACATGTGGCGGCACTGGAGCACAGTGCTGCGTTTGCCAGCGAGCTAATCTTCATCTACATCTCTTTTATCTTTTTATTATCTTTTTTTTTTCTTTCGCCGTTTATTTTCATTATTTTTATTTTTATTTGTTCCTTATTTTAATTTCATTTTATAAAAAAAATGTTGTAAAACATATATGGCTGACTAAGTATTGCACCCATCACTTAGTCAAGCTGGAATAAAGATTTATTATTATTCCTATGAGCACGAAGTTTGAGTATAAATTACAAATACTTTGTGATTAGAATATAAATATGTATGTACTTTGTAATGTAAAGATACTTTTTGTTCTACGGGATTCAAAATGAATGTAAAATGGTAATGCCTTGCGAATATTAATGAGGTTCTTACATTTGTGAACAACAAATTTGAGCATTCGCAATATCTTCTCCAAATAACGTAATCAGTCTTACAGTATTTGGATACATCTTCCAGGATTATATTCAAATAAATATCATTTATATATTTATTTTGTCAAATGGGAAACGTGAAGACGTTTTAATAATTTAATAATAAACTTGGATAATTTATAAAGTGCCATTTTCGTAAAACACAATAGATTAAATTTTGGAAAAGAAAATTATGGAAGTGATTTAGCAAATAAATCGCTCACTTCTTTCAACAACGTCATATATCAAAAATCGTAAATTTTCAGTTGTGCATGTTTTCGGAATCCCCAGAAAATGTACTATATCCCAGCAAAAGCGAGATATTTTTATCTTAATATTTACCCGCTACAGGGCAGACAATGTTTTTGCATTTTGAGGAAAAGGTATTGTTTAATTTTTTTTTAAAATACTTATGCTAAATATTTTTCATATGGAGAAAAAACATTCAGATTTTACCTAAAAAGATCTGTTGCACAATTAAAAGTTCAATAAGTAGCTTGATACTTATTTTTAATATATCTTATATTATTTTTAAACTTTAAAAATGATCTCCTGAAAAATCATGTTGTTGAAAGGAGTGAGCGAAATGCGTTACAAAAACATTTTTTATTTATTTTTCTTAAGATCATCTCACTCTCAGTATTTTTAGTTACTGGTGGAAGAGAATTTTGTTCCATCATTCCCCAACAGCAAAGGAATGCTCTGATAATTTAGCGAGCTGAATACCCATGACAGTTCTTGTAACTGATCGAAGCGTAAGGCGTCTATTATCTATAAGGTATATATCCACTATGCTATAGAGACGGAGAATTTCTTTCTTTCCATTAACAGCGACTGTTTGATAAATTTCAGTAAGTAACCTAACTCGTGAATTATTTGTAATTTCCAAAGTCAAGTGGAGAGATAGTAGATAATGAGTTTACAATATAACTATTATGTGACAGTTTTGAGGGTATCAGAAGTCAATTCATCACAGTTAAGTCATGATACTAGGCCTAATCATTAACAGATAAACTTTATGACTTTATCATTTTCATGGAAATGGTTTCAACAATCTAAATGATGGATTGACCTAAAATTCCCCTTTATTTTAAATAAAAGGAAATTTTGCAATCAATCATTACAATATAGGTATATTTAGTAGAATTTTACTTATAAATGGATTCAACATTTTGAGTGTATCCAAATACTAATAATAATAAAATAATAAAACCCTTATCCGCACCCTAATGGTGCATAGGACACTGCGTCATATAAACGCAGTGTTTTCTTGATCGTTTACACATGGAGGAAAGGTGATCAGCCCTCCGCTTCAGGTACCAGTCCAGGGTAATATTGAATAAATATGACAGTGAAAAAATCACTTATATTTATTTTACCCCCCTTGGGAATCGAACCCGGGACCTCCAGAACGGTAGCCGAGCGTGCTGACCATTACACTACGGAGGCGGACAATATATATAAAACAAATATTTAAAAAAACTGTTTGATTTGGCTACAGTATGTATGTTCTTCATGTATTTATATAAACTGGCCTTAGGCATGAATAATTAAATAAATAAATACAAATAAGTTCCTCATTTGTACTTACATGCAGTTCTGTATATCGTAATTATTATATCAATTAGAATAATTACTGTTTACTATATCAGTGTGTGTAATAAGCATCAAATGTCAATTTTATTACCTTTACAAATATCATATGACAATCTGGGAGCTGGATCTCTTAGGTCAATGCATTTGAATGTATCATTAAGAACTGGTCATTCTCAAAAGACCCATATCTACAAACTAGTTTAAAATAAAACAGTCAATAATGAGCGAAACTTTATTTTATTGCTATAACATGATTTAATTCTTACATCTACTGAAAAAAATCCAGGGCAGGGATTCCTGACCAAAGTTATCGATTTAGCTACATAGCGTAAATAAGCTTGAAAAAAATAAACTATTAATTGATTTGGCAGTCACTTTACGGTAATATCTATTAATTTTAAATTTAAATTTCACATAACGACACTTCAACTAGAGGTCCTCACCAAAACGTTACGCTTCCATTATAAATGATTTTTAGTAATCAGGAATTCTAGCTTGTAAAATTGTTACGTTTTGGTGTGATTTAATGATTTCATAATGGTTAAACACAGGTTAGTCACGTTTTTTTCATGGCTTTAATTGAAATTTTGATAGAATACAGTAAACAGAACAGAATTGAATTCAAATGATTTTTTTTGTGCAATATTGGAAATGTATCTTTTTGGTGAGGACCTCCATAACTAGGCTGTCCAAACATAAAACACAGTAAGGGACATTTTTTCGTATTACTTTTTTTTTGCACTTTTGGACTAAGTAGAATCTACTTAGTCCAAAAATGCCAAAAAAACCTACTACAATAAAAATGTCCCTTACTGTGTTTTAAGTTTGGACAGCCTAACTATACTACTGGCCTTTATTTTTAGTGACTGCCATTTTGATATACCGTTTGTGAATCTATATTTTCAATAAGTTAAATTTACAAAAAAAAATTAACATTTGTTTTTTATCAAATAGAAGAAAAGATAAAGTTATCTACACTATGAAGATATAACGTTCACTTCCATATGGAATCCTAGCCCAGAAGTTAAAATCACACAATCAATACCTTAAATATTAAATACATGTTTTTGTATTTATTAAAATTACAATAAAACTAAACTGAACACAATGCAATGGCCAAAATAATTTAGTTATTATTAAATTAAATTTAATTTCAATTTGGTACAGTATACTAGATAAAATCACAAAAAAATCCTGCATTAAATAAGTGTACTTAGTTATCGAATTCCTTTTTACTAAAGATTACCAAGAATATTATACAAATCAATAAAAATAAATTTGGTACACTCACATTAACAATTTCGTAATATTATGGAATGGATTTATTTTTATCTGATTATTGTTCGAATAATTGCAAAATTATATATTTTGTACAGATAGTTGCAAAAAACTGGTTTTTATCACTTTATTTTTGACCTTGTTCAAAGGTTAAGGAAAAATTAAAATGTAAGAACAGTGTTAATAAATTATACCTCGTATGGTATATTTTTGTCAGGCTATTTTTTGTATTATTCATATTTTGTTTTAGTATCTCAATAAACTTCTTTTTATATGTTGATGTATATTTTGAGCTCATTTGATATTTGATTATTTATTCGAGGCTTTTGCGTTTTTGAACCATGTTCATTGGATTTGCCTCTATGTGATTTTTGTTTAAAATAATTAGATGCGGACACAGTTGTACAGTTTTTGTTTAAAATTGGTTTTTAAATTTACCCAAGTGTGAAACATGTCGTATATACGTATAATAAATAACAAGACGAAAAGTATGTAATTATTTAATTTGATTCTACTTAATTTATTTGACAATTTTTGCCTATATACAAGTTATTTAGTTAGTCGCTATACATAATACTAACAATAATAATTGCCGAGTTCGCACTTATGCTATAAATACATCTACTATACATACTTACTGTCCTAATATTACAATAATCACAGTGTTTGCAATCATTGTGAACAATTCAAGTGCATAGAGTAGTGCACTCAGTGCCTACAAAAACAGCTATCCAAAAAATAGTAGAATAGAAATTAGTTTGTTAAGGATATATAACATGAATACATACTGGCCTTACTTAACATACATTACACATTACTAATTACCAGTATTATTGCTGATTTCCTAGTCATACATTCACTATGATGTGTTCACTCAAAGGACAAATTCTGTACTTGAGAACCAACATGTAATAACTCTAAAATATATGTAATTTACTGCGGTGGAGTGACAGAATGTTTCATAAATTAAAAAGACTCAAATATTTAGACACAGAATTATATTATTACATGGCAATTTTTAATTAACTCACATAATCTTCAAACCTTTATCTGCACTTGAGTGCAGGGGTGCATAGGGCACTGCACTATGCACCATTGGGTGCAGATAAGCAGTGTTATTTGAATCATCAATTGTCTATATCCAAAGGCGTGCATTCTATATAGGCAGAAAAGTAGCGCATACCCTGGATTTTTCGACTACATATAGAAACACAACCAGTGCCTACTATATGCCTTATCCTTACCCAACCCTACTGCCTACCCGGATTAAAAACTCTGCACGCCACTGCCAGGGTGATATTAAATAAATATTTCAGTGAATTAGAGTGATTCCCCTGGGAGTTGAACCCGGGACCTCCAGCAAGTCAGCCAGACGCTACGGAGGAGGACGATAACAGATATAATCTACCGAGGAAATGACTCGTGAACATTTAAGCATAAAGTTATACATAAAGTAAAAGTTTATGGAACCAACTTGTGGTACTCATATTTATTGGCAAAACAATGCATGTGTCTCGCACTTAACACAATATTTGCGGTTTATTTTATTCCCAGACTGTGCAATAATAACTGTTGTCTACAATTTATAATTTTTTTAAACGCATACATTTGCAGTGTGAAAATGTCTATTTGAGAATTACGTGAAATATGACGCTTTGGCCATAATTCACAGAATAAATATTTGGTTTATTTTGCAGGAGAATAAAACACATTTTTCCTATTATTATAACTAATTACTTTTTTATCCCACAAAAATAATATTTACTCAAAGCATTTTTTTTCGGAATTTAAAACAATTTTCAAATTTGCATTATATTCTCTCTGCCTACCCCTGCAGATGGTGGCGTGATGTTTACTTAGTAATCGTTTTAGTTTCATCTAAATAATGTTTAGCAATTCAGTAATTTTGCTCAAAAATGCACTTGAGACATGTTGGCTCTCAGGCGAAGGATTATTGATTTCCTAAGTTGTGTAGTGTTTTACATCCGTATAATGCATTCACAAAAGCTACATATGTAGTTTTGTACGTGACAAATTAGCAATTTAAAATTACTTATGTGATGACGTATGAATTAAAATTTAATACTATCAAAATAATAATTGAATAGGTGCAGACCTACAGTGAGATGCTATATTAAAATTTGTTAAAACGTTATCTACTATAAATATTTTGTTGTTATCTCAACAAAGATGAACTAGTTAGTTAATGAGATGACAACCTGTCATTGGTTGGTTTAAGTGGCAACTTTATACACTGTGTAACATTCTCTACTACCAATGGTTGAACAAGCATATTATTAAAAATTTTGGAATACTGGAATATATACAACATTAAAAATTTAATTAATATGTTTTCAATCATAATTGTGAAAATCACATAGTGTAACCAGCCAATAACGGGTCATAAACTCTTAAAATACCATGAATTTTATCTAAATACCTCCTTCGTCTATGCTGAGACACCAAAAAAAATTATAACAACCGTTTTTGGGGCTAAATCCTATGTTTGTGTGTTCAAATATTTGTACACAATAATGGATTATTGTGTACAAATATTTGAACACACTCAAAATATTAACTACTTATTATTATAATTATTCTAAATAGTTTAAGCAGAGTGCATTTACATACAAATTTGAAATATTGTTAGTAAAATTTGAAAATAATAGAAAAGTAAACATCATTAAAGTATGTTTAAACCAAAAGCAGTTCCATAAAAAAATCCAGGAGTATGTCTTTATTCTATTCACAGCTTGATTGAAATGACCTATTAAAGGCACATCCAAACTTCATGATGTTTTCAACAAAACACGAAGAAATTATTCAATAGATTTCTGCACTCATTTACAAGAAAAGATTTTCTAGGAGCTGTCTTTTAGAATGTAAATTGTAATTGACATTTGATCAGGATTGATCGAATGCTTTGCCAGGAAAACAGGAACCTCAAGGTTGAACTTTCTCAGTGTGATCCGATTATTAGACTACTTTCCGGTGGACTAATGTTATTTGGTTGCGAGCATATTAACATAATTGTATATTTAGCGTACTTATAAAAAGAACCTACCGGACTACAAGGAACGAGCGGAAGTCCATTTAAGCTACGGGAGGAACTCCGGCCTCCAGGAATGCGGCCTTCACGTTTTCAAACACTTTATCCGGAGACTGAGAGGCATCGACCCTTTTCACGAGGTTCAGTTTCTCGTAGTGGTGTATGATGGGCAGAGAGTCGTTGGCGTAAGTGACGAAGCGTTTCTTCAAGCTCTCGGGGTTGTCGTCCGAGCGGCCGCTGCCGGCGGCGCCGCGGCCCAAGCAGCGCTCCAGGCAAGCCTCCCGCGGGCAGTCCAGGAACAGCACGAACAGCAGCCGCGCCTTGTCGCCCATGGCCGCGATCCAGCCCTCCATGTTGTCCTTGTTGCGCGGGAAGCCGTCGATGAGGAAGCGGCCGGCGCCCGAGCGCTCCATGGCGCGCGCCAGCAGCGAGCACGTGACGGCCACGGGCACGATGAGCCCGTTGCGGATCTTGTCCTCGATCATGTCGCCGAACTCGGAGCCCGGCCGCTGGCGCTCCTCGCGCAGCAGGTCGCCCGCCGAGAGGTGCACGAGCCCGTACTCGCGCACTATGTTCTGGCACTGCGTGCCCTTGCCCGCGCCGGGGCCGCCGAGGACGAAAACTACTTCCGGAAGCATTCTTTGTACACTGGCGGCCACTGATGACAGGAGACGTCCGTTCATAAACACTCCGCTAACTCGATTGATTTTATCATGCGAGGCGGCGGTATACGTCAGGCGTCAGGTGGTGCGGAAGACCTTGAATGTCACTTCGATTGACAGCTTGAATGTTGCCATGATTTGAAAGACGTTTTAAAATTTCATTTAATAAGTACCTACTTGTTATTCTACTGGCTTGGTAAGCACTTTTATGTTTAATTATATATTTGTATCATACTTGGTGTAAACTTGATTTATAGTACAGTAAACCCCCTATAAGGTTGAGATAGGTACCGCGTTATTGGAGGGTCAATATTTTAAAATGTACATTTACATTTTAACGAACGGTAATGACTCATTTAAAATAAAAATACATTTAAAAAACATTAACCTAATATGAAGTTGCCTCCCACAACGCGGTACCTATTCCAACGTTATAGGGGGGTTTACTGTATACACATTTATGACATTGGTATTGTGAATGCTTTACATCACAGGTTTGTAATTTTTTTTAAATGAAATTTTCGTCTATGGTGGTAAGGAAATGCCAGAATGTCCCTACATGGAGAGGAGGAACAAAAATATATATCTCACTTTCCATCCCTCACTTCTGTCTTCTAGGACCCCTAGAAAATCTGTCTAGCATTCACAGGGTGGTAGCACCGTCACCATCGGGTAACTGAGCTTTACTGATTGCAGGTACTAATTTAAAAAAAGTTATTAAAACAATATTGAGATTTTTATACTTAGAATATTTAATTTATTTTAAAATAAAGGTAACAATGTAACAAAATTAAAATACAGATATAACAAAAATATATATTAGATTTTGCTGCTGTTCAATTGTAGTCTCCAGAGTGATTGTATATTTTTCTGTTTAACTTCTAATTGTTGTAAAATAGACGTAGCTGAAAAAAAAAACCATTAAGTAATATTGTTATGGAGATGGTATTCAATACAAAATTATCAAAAATAAGTGTGGTAAAATAGTTTGCTGGGACAGGGGTAATAAGATGAGTGGACGATTTACTGTTTGATTCAGTCTAGTAATAATCTGAAAGTCAGGCAAATATAGTTAGAGACCATGAGTACTCAAAAATAAACATTTGTGAAGTACCCAGTGTCACATATAAGTATCATCTCAAAATACATGGATATTTTATTAAAGTAATTCATTAACTGTTTACCCGCGATTACCACACAATCTGTGACACCTTTGATAATGCCTAACACATACAGTTTGTGACAATGAGGTATCTAAGATTCAAACCTCAATTTATCTAGACTGAGTAATATCATAGTGATTTTTAGCCTAAATTGTAGTACACTACTGACATCTGTGGAAATAATCCAAAAAATATTTTTTTTACAGTTACATGATGACATTGGGCTATGTTGATGCTGAGAAGCCTCCACCGCAATCAGATAAATATATCTCCATCGTAACTTCAGTGCTTGTGTTTCCGAGTGAGAGAGACGTACAGCAAAATGTTTGCTTTGGAGTAATCACATATATATATTATACTAAATACATCATCTTCAATGTTTAAATGAATAATTTATTAGGTTTGTCACTTAATTTATATATTCGTTATTGTATATAATAAAAACAATATTTTCCAAGAATAATTAAATTTTTGAGAGCTTTAGAATGTAAGGCTGAACAAGGAATAATTGAAAAGATTAGGAAGAGTACGGACATGTGGAGCGAATGGATAACGGGAGAATGACTAAGAAAATATATGTGGCGAATGTAAGCGGGGAAACAGAACGAGGATGACCGAAAAAGACTTCAGGCACAATCAGATCAATCAGAACCTAAAATCTGGCGGTGTCAAAAGTCTGTGTAATTGGAGGGCATGTATGACTAGATGTATGGGGAGTGAAGGAGGCGAGGAGTGTATGTCAGGACAGAAGAGTGTGGCGTCCCATCCTTTCTGCCTACCCCTGTGGCGAAACGGCATGATGGAGTAGTAGTAAAATAATATTAAAAAAAGCATAACTATACCGAGTGGTGGTAATGTCACAACTAAAATGAAATGCGGTGATCGAGAATATAAAATACTTGTACAGTATACTCACAAGGTTTCCTCAGAAATAATATCAAAGGTTTAAGAAACACAGAAGTCGGTATGGCCATATTGATATTGGGGAATTTGGTATTGTTTTCTTCACTTCTTGTATTGCAAACAATGATTCCGAGCAGTTGGGAGTGCAGTCTTGTACCATCTCTATATACGCGGATTATACCACCTCCGCTGCACCCGGATTGCACGCAGCAATTGGTTTGAAGCATGTACGGATTAGAGTTGCTAACGATTCCTTTGGATATGGTCGGTCGAATCCCGATAATCTGTCTCTCATTGAAGTATGGAAAACCTACTGCGATAACTGACTCCCCTATGAATGAAGAAACATTTTTAGTAAATAATATCATATTTTAATGGCTAGTTAGTATGTTTTTAAGTTAATGATCAATCACCCATTTCAATTCCCTAAAAGCTAGTAGAATAAATGTAAAATTCAAATCTAGAAATGTATGTAATACAGCTATGAATTTTTCAAATAAAATATCCCTAGATTACAACTTAGTTATATTTTAAAGTTTTGTAATTTTCTATCAAAAGTTTTTCTATATAAAAAATCGTTTTGGTTAAATCCTTTCTATCCATAGATAGGGAAACATTGGGATAGAAAATATTATTAGTAAATAATTAAGTCCAGGCGGAACTCATCTTTCGTACATTCGCCTTTCGCACAATTCGCTATTTCGCACATTAAAAATAAAAGAGTAAAAAAATTATAATAAAAACTACTTTTTTGGTAACAATGCAAAAATGTTTTAAAATTATAAATTATAACATATGGAACTTAATAAACAATATTGGAGAAGCATGGGCTGAAATAAAAGAGTCAACAATGAAAGATTCATGGAAACAACTGTGCCCACAAATGATGGGTGATTTCATAAATTGTGATCACACTTGAAATAGTTCACTTAATGAAGGAAGTAAACCTGGATGTTAACATTGAAGATGTTAATGAGATGATTGAATCTCATTCTGAAGCCTAGACTAATGAATTTCTAATGGACTGACAAGAGAATGAAAATGACATACAAATTGAAAATGAGGAAGAAGAACCTGAAAAAATCATCAAAACCTTAACAATAAAAAGTATAAACAAAGTTTAAAAAAAAAATATTATGGAAGAATGTGATCCCAATGGAGAACGCATATCTCAAGTGCTTAGGGCAATCCATAATAGAACATACTTAATGTTACAGATCTCTCTATGATGAAAATAATAAAAAAAAATGGTAAAATACAACCAATTCTTGACAAGTTTATTAAGATAATATAATTTTGATTCAATAAGTACTTGGTAATTTTTGATTAAAATAAATTTTTATGTACAATTTTTGTTTTTTTTTTATAACTTTTTTATATCCCTCTACTTTCGAACATTTAACTTTCGCACACGTTTTCAGGAACCAATTATGTGCGAAAGTTGAGGTCCGCCTGTATATTAAAATTATAACATAAATTACAGTGATAAGAAAATAAAACCTTTAATTGCAGATTTCGATGCTAGTTCCAGAGAAGTGGCAGAAGTTAAATTAGGAGAATGGAGTACAGCCAGATCATACACCATGTCATCTCTCGTTTTAAATATTACGTTGGCTTTTGCAGATTGTCCGAGGCAAAATATTGAAACTTTGTTGGTTTTATGCTAAAATAATATAATAAAATATAGAAGACATAATACTTGCAAAATAAGACCTTGCATAAAAATCTCAAAGTTCAAAGATCAACCATGATACATGTATTGTTATTTTTTGATATTTTGAGAGTGATTGTTACAACAACAAAATATGTTTATTTTAGGGTAGATTGAATTTATATATACAAGAAATAAAAAAATGGAATGTATTAATTAAAGGTTAATCTTACGTTTTGAACAACGTGGGAACAAGTAAGAAAGTAATTATTTCCAATGGCAACCCCTGACCCCCATCCTTCTCCGCACCTGATAAGAACTATAGCTTTGTCCAAAGTATCTGGAAAAATACATATGCCGTGACAGCACGGGTAGGATTTTAATAGAAATATAAATTTAAACTTATAAATATGTATATGTAGAACCATTTTTAACGGCCTAATAAAGGAGAGAGAGAGGTAACACTAAAGGTGGGGACTGACCGGAGTTATTTACTTGTAACGTAACATATTACGATGCGAGCATTTGTATAGTCAGTACAGCGAGCCAAGCTCGTTCCAAGTGCTCCATCCGAAGTCAGATGCTCACCGCAAATGATACGCTACGACGAAATGTAGAGGTTAGTCCCCACCTTAAGGCCTGTAACTATAATGAAAGCGTTCTTCAGGTAGTATTTTATGAAAATTCGCTAAATAAATTATCCAAATTTATATTCGGGTTGTGGTCCCGTGGTTAGTGTTGTGGACTCTTAAGTCAGAGTTTCTCGGTTCGAATCCACTCTTCCATAATTTGATACCTATTTCTAATAATGAGCCGCTTAGGCTCATTATTAGAAATAGTATGAAATTGAAATATTTATGTAAATACTAAAAACACAAATATTTCTCTTTTAAATTAATTAAATATAAGTGTATCAAGATTTCTTCTTAGAATCTCATTAACATAAATAAAATACTGTTTTTTGCAAATTTTCTAAACAGCAATTCAACAATCAGAAAGTGATTCAATTAGTCAATTAGAGTGTAAATTACCACATACAGTGTGGTCAAGTATGTTGAGTCAAGGTCTTACTGTATTTATTTACCAGTTAATGCGAGTATTGGGAATTCCCTCGCGGAATGTAGATTCTGTTGGATGGAGAGGGGAGTCTTCTGTAAGAGGTGCTGAAGAGAAGGTCTCAAGGAGCAGACTAGAGCCAGCCCCACCCACTCCCCTCTGCACCAGGATACACTGTTTAAGATCATTCCCAACAGCTGGCTGGTCCCACTAAGGATGGTATTAAATTAAATATGCCATCAGGCAACGGTGATAACTAATTTTACTGGCAACACCAAATTTGATTGATTAATTCATTATGTGACATAATACTTAGGATTGTAATATCTCATCAACTTTTGTTTGATCAATTTCTTCTTCTGGCCCCTATCCACACTCAATGGTGTATAAGGCACCGCATCAAAAAGATGCGGATTGAAAGGAGGCAAAGTGATCAGTCTTATACTGCAGAATTTTGGTTCTTGTTCTGAACGTTGACCACACCTGATGGTGAATTAGGCACTTGGCAAGGTCAAGTTTTCCTCGGTATTCATCTGCTTGTTTCAACTACATTCGCCTCATAAATTTATTTTACTGTTCTTTCCTCACTCATTCATTCCACATGTCCAAACCATCTCAACACACCTTTTTTAATTTTATGGTAATGCTTATTGCCTTGCATTCTTTTCTTATTTCACCATTCGAACATCTTTGAGATTGAATTAATAATTCAAAAATTCATCATTATTGTGTCGGTTTGTGGTCCCGTGGTTAGTGTCGAGGACTCCTAAGTCAGAGTTTCTCGGTTTGAATCCACTCAAATACTATTTGATACCTATTTATATTAATGTCCATTTGCCAGGAACTACGCTTGGAGGGCTAGACTCTGGCCAATATCTGTACCCGACGGATTCTCCAGTTCTTTGGACACGTTGCGCGTGGCAACGACGATAGCCTGGAACGACTAGTTGTGATCGGTAGCCTGGAGGGAAAGAGAGGGAGAGGAAGATCCCCACACGATGGACCGATCAAATTAAGGCAGCAGCAGGCACCTCAGTGGTTGGAGCGCTACGTGCAGCGCAGTCAAGGGATAACTGGAGAAGAGTCATTGCTTCTGCAAGGGTCACAACCCTCAGCAATGAGGAATAAGACGGAGAAAAAAAAATATTGATGAGCCGCTTAGGCTCACAGAAATAGTATGAAATTGTGTAAATAATAAAAACACAAATATTTCTCTTTAAAACAAAAAAAAAAAAATTGATTTCATTTTACTTATTATTCCTGATAAATGCGGGTCCTCCCTCACAACCCATGACTGACGAAGCATCGCAGAGGAGCATGCAGTGATCCTTCCCCAGGGCACTGGAGACCAGCCCCACGGATATGGAGTTCAGGAACACCTCGGATCCAAACGGAGTCCCTTGAAGTAGCAAGGGCTCACCTCGGTTAGGTAGTTTTGGAGACAAGATGTTTAGTAATTCCAGCAACCCTGATTCTACAGTAACTTCTTGCGATGGATCTAAAATAAAAATAGGGTATTAACATATTTTATTAATTGGAAATCAAATTATAAAAAGTTACACAATGATTGTGTTACTATTGAAATCTGTTGTATTGAGATGAAACTGTCTACATTTCAAACACATAGTGGGAATACAGACAAATCATGATATCAATTGTGAAAAAGAGTAAATTTAAAAAGAGTGAAAAAAAGCCCTGTGAAATTTGAAATATTTTTTACCATTTCTAGAAAAATTAATTATAAAAACTACACGCCTCTAATTCTTTTTATCCCAAACCTTACTTAACCTTTCCGGGAGTATGGACGTAAATAAACGTCGGTGGGAATTTTCCTTAAAGGAGTATGGACGTTAGTGAACGTCGAAGTCCGTCTGTCAGTATGATGTAACTTATGCAATGACATCTGTGGATATTTGTATTTGTGCTTTTGTAGCTGTAACAAATTTAAAAAGAAGACTCTCAAAGATCCTCAAGGGACTCATTCATATTACTAAACATGCTCATGTATGCAATCTCGAGCGCCCCGGGCCGATGCCCAGGAAGAAAAATAGCAACAATTTGCTATTTTCCTTCTCCGATTCTTTTCCCATATTGCAATAAAAGATTACTTCACCTTGAGCTCCTTTTACGTAATTGACGATCTTAGTAACTCATCCCGATCCGATACCGTGCCCTATGCACTAGTGAGTGCGGGTAGATCCAAAAGTACTTACCGCCAATATCTATCAGCACAAAAACTGGTAGACAATATTTTCCCGATTCATCTTGATCATTTACATCCGCTTGTTTATTTCCTATAGTCCAATTTCCAAAAATCGAATCGACGATATCGCTCAGCAGTTCACATCTCCACATAAATTTTATTTTGCCCCTCGCATAAACCACGTTATTTTTACCACCGACACGACTGCCATCTAGCGGGGTAGTAAAAAAGGTGTTACTAGTGTTAGCGGAGATCTGAACCGAATCGGTTTCGCTTCTGACATCTATCGGTTGGTTTTCGAAGCTTGATTTTTCTTCGTAGCTTACGTGAACTGTCGGCAGAGCGTCGTAGCGGCGATCCTTGCCGGTTTTTTGCCAGCCGTTTTTCAAGATTTTTCCGGCAACTTTCAGGGGTGACACAAGAGAGCCGTGTGTGATCACCCAACGACCGCCGAACTTGATTCCCGATGTAGAAAACAAAGGATTGTTCGAAACGATTCCCGTTTCAAAGTCGCTGGTCCCATAAGTTACGAGGGCGCCAACGACGTCCATCTTGGAAAAAACTGAAAGAAAACAAAAGGATAATAGATATTGGTGAACCGATTGTCTACTTTGGCGTATGTTCAATGTATGAGGGAAAATATTTTCTCGAATGCTTGTGGCAGGGACACATTCCCGGAATTTTATCTCAGTGAACTATTTAGTACATTTGTTAGTTTTATCGCCATTTACACTTTGATATCAAGTAATTAATTAACTAACAGATATAGATTTATAAATAAAAAAAAAAAAAAAAAAAATTGTAATAATAATAACTTTTATTTTTGGTACTTTTCTTTCGAGAAAAGTTTCAGTTTCGAAAAGCACGTTGTTATCTTCAGGGATAGATATCGCACATTCCTTTTAAAAACGTCATAAATAAAAAAACTAGATTTTTCAAAAGAACGTTTTTAAAGTTCAAAAATATAATACAATGTTTTAAAAAAATATATCAAGCCACTTATTGAACTTTTTACTGCGCAACAGATCTTTTTAGGTAAAACCTGAAGGTTTTTTCTCCATTTGAAAAATATTTAGTATATTTAAAAAAATAATTAAACAATACCTTTTCTTCAAAACGCAAAAACAACACTTTCTGCCCTGTAGCGGGTAAATATTAAGTTAAAATATGCCGCTTTTGCTAGGATATCCTAGCAAAAGCATACTATATAGTACATTTTCTGGGCATTCCGAAAACATGCAAAACTGAAAATTGACGATTTTTAATTTATGACGTTCTTGAAAGGAGTGCGCGATATGTTCTCTTGTACATCTTCGCTTTATTTGTCGTACTCGCTATATCCATCTCTAAGAAATTGGTCTTGTATATTAAATTGAGTAATGACGTGATGGTTGATGATCTGATTTTGAGTGATGGCTATTCAAATTCTTTTTTGGAAGATAATAAATTGCTCTATAGCAACCGTTTTAGTATTGTTTCACTTTGAATTATATCGCTAAACAGTGGTTGTATTTGGTTTTTTTTGCATGAAAATTGGATCAAATTTGTCTCAATTTATCTTTTTAATTGGGTAAAAAAGAGACTTAAAGGGACCTCTGAAAGCTTCCCACACATTCCCAGGTCCGATATAGAAACTATTGGTTTCCATTCGGATCGATCCGTTTTTTTAATCATATTTATTTATTGAACGGCTTATGCTTTAACATAATACATATATACAGTAACTAATATAAAAATACACTAATAGAGAAACAAAAGGTCTTAAACATAAGGTAATAATAAAATAACAAATAGTAAGCACTGGTAAATACACGTCTCCTTCACACACTATCAGCGAGCAGCAAGAGAGAGTGAAACACAACGTTTAAATTTATCCATTATAACATGGAGAAGAAATGCTGAGAAAGTACAGACTTAAAAATAACTGATTTACAGTAAAAATAACTAATTTTCTACGTAAATTCACATGTAAAATCATAGAATCATACACTTAAGTAACTTCACTGCAACTTAGAATCACCGAACTGTATAAACTAATTCCTTTAGCGAGACAGCGAGTGTTTTTGCCATGAATTACATGAAATTATAGTAACTTTAAATAGTATAAGTAAATCCACTCACGAGTAGGCATAGGCTATAAAACATAAAAAGTTGAAGCCTAAGTAGGGTCACGATAAGCGGTGTTGCATAAGTCGTAACTAGATTTCAGAGTCACTCGGACGTTAGGTAATTTAAAAAAAAGTTAAACGTTAAATATTGGTAAAATGTCCTTATATACTAACAATAATTGCTATTATTAAATATTATAAGATCTAGGTGTATAATGGTATTCATTATTTGTAAGGGGTATTTCAGTGGGTAAAAGGGATTTCTTATAATAAGTACTTGATAATGCCAAGATCGTTTTTCGATCTTCCTCTGCATCTACTTTCGACCATTGTCCTGCTGTGTACTACTCGTAGATGTGTTTTATCATTCTTTTTCTTCTGTGTGTGTCATGTCAGGCCCCCTGACGTCAACTATAACTTGAGAGTAATTGTCCTTGTCTTGGGCAGCTCTAAACAGGTCGTGATCCCCATCCAGCCTCGTATATTCCGGAGCCAGGAGATCTGCCCTCTGCCCGCACCTCGTCGACCCTCATTTTGCCTTTTGCTCTTATTATTGTATTATCTTTGCCTCGGTGAAATTATGGCAAAGTCATTATTTCTGCCGTATAGTTTGGTGACGTGTGTCGTCTCCACCCACCGATCTGGAGGCTAATTCGGTCCATGACGATATCTGGGCTCTGCGGTGATGTCAGCATTGGTCCGGGCGCGCCCCCTCTCCCCACTACTACCCATTCGACCCAATATCCCGGGTTTATTACTATCAATCCCTCGATACCGGGAATACAGCCATGATACACCAAACTGCTTAGTAATTATTCGTTAGCTACGCAGCATCCAAAGATATTCCACTCTTATTCACAACATTTTGAGTGTGTCCAAATTCTTCCAACCCTTATCCGCGCACGATGATGCACAGGGCACTGCATCGTATACGATGCAGTGCCCTGCAAGAAAAACACTGCTTCTATAGAAGAAGTGTTTTTTTTAAAGCTGGGATTTAACAATTATTATTTTTGTTATATATATTATATATTGTTGTATAAAATGTGAAATCAGTAATTGGCCTCATTATCGGCTCCTTATATTGTATATTTATATTATTTTTGTTAATGGCTGTTGATTTCCAATAAATAAATAAATTATTTACCTTGCTTATTATATACAAGGTTTATAGATCATTAAGTGGGTTTTTGTTTCTTGTGACTAAATAAAGATATTTTATTTCAATCTGTGTTGGGAACGGGAGGGATAATCTAGTGTGGACCAAACAGGAACTTCTCAGCATTTCCTCATTTGTCTTTGAATGCTATATAGAAGCAGTGTTATCTTGATCGTCAAATACACGAAGGAAAGGTGATCGGCCTTGCGCTTCAGGCACTAGTCCAGGGTGATATTAAATAAGCATTAGACTGAAAATCACTAATATTTAAATCAATTTTAATTTAAGTTTTACTTATTAAATACCCATATTTCTTAAAATCTATTGCAACTAGGGTGTGCGTAATGCATCGAAACACGTGTCACAATAGATTTCAAGAAAAAGTGGTATTAACCAAGTAATTAAAAGTGAAAATATATTCCTATAGAGCGGTTTTTCGCAAACCGAGTCAAATATTGTAATTCGAAAACAACTTTCTTCAATAGTCTGTCTTATTGCCATTCTATTCTTACACCGATAGCAAATTATTGTGAAAATGAATGAGTAGTGTAATAATGGCTTGATTTTTAAGAAAAAGACGCCGTTGTGATTATGCGAACGTAATAAAAGGGAAAAAGAAGATCAATGAATCAGCTTCACATAGCACCGAGATCAACGAGTGTGTCCGCGGATCGCTGAGTCGAGCATAAAGGAAGGCTTCCCGGAAAATAATAGTGGGAAGGAATTATTATATCGCTCAATCCTTTCAACAACGTCATACATCAAAAAACTAGATTTTTCAGGAGATCGTTTTTAAAGTTTAAAAATATATCCATTTTTAATTAATGTTTTACTTAGTTAATACCACTATTTCTTAAAATCTACTGTGACACGTGTTTCGATGCATTCCGCATCATTTTCACGTGTCACAGTAGATTTTAAGAAATAGTGATATTTACTAAGTAAAACATAATTAAAAATGGATAGATTTTACCACAAAGTGACTGCCGAATCAATTAATGATATTTAAAAAATATAATTGAATGTATTAGAAATAAATATCAAGCCACTTATAGAACTTTTTACTGTGCAACAGATCTTTTTAGGTAAAACCTGAAGATTTTTCTCCATTTGAAAAATATTTAGTATATTTAAAAAAATTAAACAATACCTTTTCTACAAAATGCAAAAAACAAAATTTTCTGCCCTGTAGCGGGTACATATTTAGTTAAAAATATGCCTCTTTTGCTGGGATATAGAACATTTTCTGGGCATTCCGAAAATATGCACAACTGAAAATTGACGATTTTTGATTTATGACGTTCTTGAAAGGAGTGAGCGATATATGTCTCAGCTCGAGATGAAATATCTATCGTTTTTATACGAGAGAAGATGGAAGTCTGATCATCCCTGGCGCCAATAGTTGAGAAATTACCTAAAGATTTACTAACAACATTTTATAATAATAAAACCCTTATCCGCACCCCAATGGTGCATAGGCCACTGCTTCATATGAACACAGTGTTATCTTGATCGTTTACATACGAAGGAAAGGTGATCAGCCCTCCGCTTCAGGTACCAGTCCAGGGTAATATTGAATAAATATTACTGTGAAAAAATCACTTATATTTATTTAACCCCCCTGGGAATCAAACCCGGGACCTCCAGAACGGTAGCCTAGCGTGCTGACCATTACACTACAGAGGCGGACGAAGTTAACAACATTTTAAGTGTGTACAAATACTTGTTCACAAACCTGGATTATCTCACTAAGGAGTTTTTATAATAGAGAAATATTTGTGTTTTTATGATTTGCAAAAATACTTCAATTTCATACTATTTCTGTGAGCCTAAGCGGCTCATTATTAGAAATAGGTATCAACTTGTGGTGGAGTGGATTCGAACCGAGAAACTCAAGACTCAAGAGTCCGCGACACTAACCACGGGACCACAACCCGACACAAAGAGTATTTTTTTACATGTTGGAAATAAAATGACTGGTCAAATTATAAGGTACTTACATAAAAAATGAAAATCATATTTTCAGGCGGTTCTCAAGTATGTGAATATAATCCAGGATTCGGACCTCCCATATACATAAATAAAAAGAGTCTCTACTTAATAAAAGCTTTCCTTGTTCCTACACAGATGGCTGTTGTAAACTCACATGTGAGATCATCCAATCTCCAATTAAAGGAGTTATTTTTCTTATTATTATCACATCTCAACATAGATAAAGAAGACATCATCACACCAATAGATGTTTCTAGTGATCAAAGGACTATGTTTCGAAATTGAACAACATATTTAGAAGTTGAATAGTGTGGTTGTCAATCATGGGTATAATTGGTGAATGTTACACGTGTGTGAAGTGATCACTTAAACCACCCTATGACGATCGTAAGCCCCGTAAAAGCCCAGACTTCCATATTCTTCTTCATCTATGTTAAGATGACAAAAAATTAAGATTTATTAAGCTTGCTCCGTTTGAACGTGATATAATAAACATTAATTATATTTTTTCATTTTTTTAATCATTATAACTGGGAACAGAGTGAATGGTGCACTGAAATCAGTTATAGCAAATAAAAACCTATCAGCGTAAGCTAAAATGGCAATATACAACGGAGTCCTGGTTCCAACCCTTGTGTATGGAAGTGAAGCACGGAGTTGGAAAAAGAAGGATGAAAGTAGACTGAATGCAGCCAAATGCCATCTTTCAGACGAATGTGCGGCAAAACGTTGTATGATAGATGTTCGAATTGTAAATAAGGAAATAATGCAAAGCTGAGATAGCATTATCGATATAATTAAGAAAGGTTTGTTGAGGAAGGTTTGAACACGTGGAACGAATGAGTAAGGAAAGAACGGTAAAATACATTTGTAAGGCGAATGTAGTTGGAAAAAGGAGCGGAGGAAGACCGATGGAAAACTTGATGGTTGATTTGACATGATCAAGAACTGGTCAGGTCAGGAGTCGGAATAATTCGGCGGGTATGTATGAGGATATACATGAATGTGGAAGAGGCGAATAATATTTGTAAAGACAGAGTGGTGTGGTGTTCTATCTTCTCTGCCTACCTCTGCGGGAAAGCGGCATGAAGGTTAGTTAATTGGTTAGTTAAACTAGAACTAAATTCAGAAATAAACTTGAATAAGGTTAGATTTTGAATAGTATAATTTGTTAGTTTATACAAGATAGGCATAGATCCAAAGATCAGAGGCCCAGAACCTTTTCCTTAATGTCACATTAATTTTTCTGATTCGATTCAACATTACGACGAGTTTGTAAAAATTTAAGCCAATCAACATCGAGTTTTGTGGACACAAAAATATGGAAGCTGAATTTTTATATACATATGAAGATATTCATTTTTATTTAAATGGCTTTTTATATATATATATATATTTTTATTAAAAACAAGTCCATAGGCCGTATTTAGATATGGTATAGATGATGATGGTAAAGATAAGCTTAACAGCGACTTTTAAGTCACCGTTTCGGTTCAACAGCGATTTGGGATAAACAAATAATTGGTACATCCTAGTTTAGTTAAAATTACTATTATATTGCAAAAACAAAACTTTCTGCCCTGTAGCGGGTAAATATTAAGTTAAAAATATGCCGCTTTTGCTGGGATATAGTACATTTTCTGGCCATTCCGAAAACATGCACAACTGAAAATTGACGATTTTTGATATATGACGTTGTTGAAAGGAGTGAGCGATATGCCAAACTTATAATTTTAGTTTCGCTATGCCTCTCCAAAAAAGAGACTGAGCTCTTGTGCTTGAAGAGGGACTTACACTCAAGGTTTATTGGTTTATTTGATTAATGGTATAATAGTATTTTTCTTTTCATTTATATGTTTTTAAAGATTTACATGTAATGGAATAAGAATGTAATGTAATGAATAAGATTTGCAAAATAAATTTAATTCACAAATATTTGAAGTTTTGTGAAATTGTTTCGTATTACATTTTAGAGTTGCAAATTTTACAATCTCGAAGATATTTTTTTTTAAATTCAAATATTTGTCACCCTTTAATAATTGAAAAATTGCGGTTTTCTTAAAAATTGTTTCTATGTTTGGGACTTCACATTTTGTAAATAATAATTTTGCTAACTATCAACATTATGTCGGACTCGGAGCTGTCGCGGCGACTTTTGAAGCAGCAATCAGGGTCGCTACTTTGTGGAAAATCGGGTCGCCAGTGACCATCTTAGTCGCCGGTATAAAAACATCGCTCATCTCTAGCCGTATAAGAGTAGCCAACCGCAGGTTCTCCACCCCTGATCTAGGATAATGAATATCAAATGAATAATGAAAATAATGAGTAGTTATATTCAAGACGAAAATGTCTCTAAATAAATTAGGGAGAATTGAACGTCACTGAAGGGAGGCAATTTTAAACACGTGTCCATAGGTCGAGTCGCAAAAACAAAAATTCAAAAGAGAAACTATTTTTTACTGAAAATTATGAAAATGACGCAGTTACTTCTTTCATCTCGATATAGCCTTCGGGAGAACGTAAACTTCGAGCGGGGACTATCAACGCAGCAGGGTGGGGGTTGTTATGTTGATTAAGTTCATAGTGACATGTCTCTCTGACAGAACGCGAATTCTATAACTGCGTTGGAGCGTGGAAACCAGAGACCATAAACATATAATATTTCACGAAAAATATTAATGATGATTCGGTAGATTTTTAAAACTAACTAACCACTAACTTACCCCTCTCCCATAGTTAATTATTTATTATGATTTAGTTTACATTCAGACCTGATGATGGAAGCTTAGCTTCCGAAACTAGTTGTCATAAATAAACTCAAGCGGTAAAAAACAAGTGTTTTCTTTAATAATTTCAACATGTCTCACCACAAAGTGAATGCCGAAACAATTTTTTTAAACAGTGATTAATCGAATAATACCGATAGTTACTAATTGACCATCACGCCGCTTCTCTGCAGGGGTAGGCAGAAAGAATTAAGCATCCGTACCACGTGTTCCCATTCGTAGTGCAGTGGTTAGCTCGTATGCTCAACGTGCCTGAGATCCCAGGGTCAAATGAACAATAATTTAGTAATTTTTCACACTAATATTTACATGATACAGAAAAATTTAAAAGTATAAACTGGTAAGTGAAGCGCAATACGGGTTTGTGTCGGGTTGTGGTCCCGTGGTTAGTGTGACGGACTCTTGAGTCAGAGTTTCTCGGTTCGAACCCACTCTACCACAATTTGATACCTATGTCTAATAATGAGCCGCTTAGGCTCACAGAAATAGTATGAAATTAAAATATTTGTGTATATAATAAAAACACAAATATTTCTCTTTTATTAATTTTTTTTAATGTATTTACTACACTTCGACTCTGATAACGAGAATATCCATATAAAATATAATATAATTTTGGTATTCCTCCGTAATATAATTACGTTTTACCTAAAAGTGTTATAATATAAAGTTTCTAAATAAAGTTTCTAATAATGCGCCGCTTAGGCTCACAGAAATAGTATGAAATGGAAATAATGTGTAAATAATAATAAATAAATCAATCACACAAATATTTGTCTTCTCTTAAAAAAAATACAGATCACCACAAGATAAAACTGCTTCGGTATGATGCAGTGCCTTAGGCACCATTTGGCGCGGATGAGGGTAAGAAAAATTAAAAAAAGATATTTAAAAAATATGTATGGTCAAGATATCAGATTGAGGGAACCATTTAAGAGGTACTAGTGTTTCTGAAATAAAAAAGGGATTATTTTTTAAATGTTGAAAAAAACATCTCAGAAATACCGCCGGAAGTTTTCAGAATAAAATTTCTTGGAATGACGTAGTGTCTGATGCGCCATTTGGCACGGATAAGCTTTAGAGAAGAAGCCAGCTAAAAAATAGATTTACAACATTTTACGTGTGTTCAAATACTTGTTCACAAATCTGGAATGTTACACGTGTGTAAAGTGATTACTTAACCAAGCCTATGACAGTCGTAAGCCTTGTAAATGACCAGACTTTCGTATTCTTCTTCATCTGGCAGGCGCTGTAGCGTAGTTGGGTAGACGCTCGACTGCGAAACTGGCGTCGCGGGTTCGATTCCCGCCAATAGCAAAACGAATTCAAGAAAGATTTATTTTGGTATTTTTCATATTAACCTTCCCTATCCTTACCATCCTACCTGCAGACAAGCATCTAAAGTAGACGCTTTGCGGGCTACTCCTTTTAAAAAATGTTTATTGAGATGTCAAAAAAATTAAAAAAATAGATTGTTCATATGTATGACGAAGATATTACATTTGGAGAACCATGTTAGTGGTATTCAGAAATCAAAAAAATATAAAATTATGGGATTATTTTTAGAATCGTTGCAAAAACATGCCACAAAGGCTTCTAGAAGTCCTCATATCAATGTAGAACGCAGTTCGTGTAGCCTCCCTCAGATTATTAGGGGTGGGTAATAAATAATGATAGGGAGGTTTTGCGTCATTACTAAAAGAATAAGCGGAGATGATAACCATACGGAGAGGCTGATTAGGGTACCTATTCGCAGTCTATTTCCATTGCTGCCAACCCCCTCGGTGGCACGAGGGTGGTCCGCGAAGATGGCACTATATAAGACCACCCCGCGACCATAGGTGGCTCGTCTTCCTCTCGACATCGCAGAAAACGGACGCGCTAATTATAAAACAAAATTTCGTCTAAAAACATCACTTTTCTCGCGCTCATTGGTGTCGGTATAAAAGTTCTAACGTTGACTCTAAAAACTTGGTTGGTTTATTGGATGTCCAATCCAATGGCCTGTTAATTGTATACAGTGAATCCGAGGGCTGCTGTCTTCAGGCGGTAGCTTTCCTCAAGCATCAAGAATATGGTGAGTTATTTATTTTTTTAAATTAAAAAATCGTAATTTTACACAGCCCTGACTACGAACTAAACTAACCAACTACTAATCACTTTCACTGCCTACACCGGGGCGCTTCTAGAAAATTTGGTGGTGGATTTACAAACTTGTATTTATTTAGATTGGCAGTGACAGGGATATTGAAAGCTCTTAAATGTAAATTAACAATAAAATCGCGATACAATTTTATTTCAAATTTCTTACAAACTTCGCAACTTAGTTCATAAAAAAATGCTTTGCAAGAGAAGGTCTGTGTCAGGAAGCCTAGATGCTCCTGTATCAGATCTGGGAATGCGGTGGGACAGCTTTCAATAGCCCTGACTACGATCCAAACAGCACGAAATTTTCCTAAGGGCCACATATAGACAGTAATAATTAAAAAAATATATTATTACGAATTTTATACTTATTGATTTTTTTGTAAGTATTATAAATAACTTGAATTCAGAGGTAATCAGAAAGTACAATCAGGGTAATTGTGAAAAAAAAATTACGACAACCAGGTGTGAAAAAAACACACATTGAGCCAACGAAAAATGTATCGGTATAGTAATAAACATTTTTATCAATTTAAACAATCAAAATTATTAATAAGGACACATAAATCAAACAATATTAACAATTTTATTTTGAATCCAATTTATCAATAGTCACTCAGTGCGAGCTTTGAGTTTCTTTTCACCAGAATATATACATTTCGTATAATTACAGAAATTCGAATGGTTTAATAACTTAAATATGATTAAAAATATATTCTGAAGGACCTGATATTTAAAAAAAATATATATATTCGTCACACATGACCGCGGGCCGCGGGTTGGCCACCCTTGATTTAAATGTATAAAACAAATTATTTTTTACGAGTGTTAATTCAAAATTTTGTCATTGGAAATGATTCGTTCGTCATATTATTTGTACGTTAAGGAAAATTAATAGCAATAAATGAGGAAAATTCCTTGAGAAATATGTCAATAATTTATTCAAAGTCACAAGCGAATCCACATAAATCACCTCTTTGATTTGAACAAGTAAAAAAAAATGTCCAGGTTAATATTAAAGAAAAATTAGAGTAAAAATCACTAATATTTATTTTCACCCCCCCCCTTTGGGAAATGAACCGGGTACCTCAATCACGGTAGCTAAACACACTAACCATGGAGGCGGACAAAATAAAATAAATTATGTATAATAAATAAAATAAAAACACCTAATGAAACATAAATTAAAAAAGTCAAATACATAGGTACATATGTTGGTTATCGGGTATTCTGAAGAATCCAATATAAAATTCTGGAAGAAAGTGCTGTGGTCTGGATAATTCCTGTTAAATTATGAAGGACAAAATAATAATCAAGTGAATGGCATGCACTCTCGGGACAAACGAATAACTACTGATTTTGAATTATTTTTTTATCCGCCATTTTACTATAAATTAATATGTCTCTCATTTCATTTGGAATGATTGAAAAATAAAATTAAAGCAATAATTACAGAGAAAAGAAAATATTTGCAAAAAAAATTGCGATCTGTTTCCGCCCGGGATCGAACCGGGGGCCTTGTGCGTGTGAAGCACACGTGATAACCGCTACACTACGGAAACATGCCTATCGAGCGACAAATAAGTTTACATAAACTAAAGCTTTTGAATAGTTTACGTAAACATGAGAAAAAATATTTCTTCTGACAAGTGGAATTGTTTTTTGAAAAACAAAAATATTTGCTTTAATTAAATTACTTTTACACACATTTTTTTGTAAATAAAAAAAAAACAAAAAGATTCCTTCGAGCCGGATTTGAACCAGCGACCTATGGATGACAATCCAGATAACTCTACAGTCCACCGCTCTACCAACTGAGCTATCGAAGGTCTGCGCGCCGTCGCCGAAATAACTAATAAAACTTTGTACTATCACGTTGGCAGCAATTTTAGCACAGAAAAATGGTACCCGGGATTTCGAGCATTGTAGCGCTAAATACTGCATTACGGATCCGTGCATATAAAATACTTGCATTAAAAAATACTTAAACAAAACGAATTGAATAATGACTTAAATTGTAAAAGAAAAACATTAGTTTTTTTTTACCACATGAGTTTATTTTATTATGACGACTAGTTTCGGAGGTTATGCTTCCATCGTCAGGTCTAAATATAAATAATAATTAATGACTTATAATAAGTTGTTACTTAATTCCATTTTTGAATTCGACTTTTTACTAATTTTTTCAATACAAAATCGGTATTTTAGGCAAAAATTCAATTACGTTAAATGTGGGTTTGAAGAAAAATAAGTTGCGATTTATCGTATATTGGGCCTTAAGGAAGTTGTCATTCAATTCGATATCCCATTATATTTACGAGTGTCATTATTTTTCAAGAATTTCAATCGGCTTTCGCCATCAAAATTATCCCGGATATAGCAGTTACCATATAAAGCTATTTCGAGAGAATCATCCGAATGATTTACGGCACCACGTTATTATTCATTTTGATTCCTATAATTGTGACGCATTAGCGTTTTTGTGATTTGATGTATTCTAGTACAATAAACTAAGAAGGCTAAAAGTGCCAATAAATAAACTCTTCCGAAATTTATAACATTTTGAGTGTGTCCAAATACTTGTTCACAAATCTGGATTTTCTCCACTTGGGACTGTTGACATCTCAACATAGATGAAGAAGAAGTAATTTACAGTGCCACGAGATTGATCAATATACATCTAGGAGTTTTAAAAAAATTGAGTAGTGTTGTTGTCAATCATGGGTAGAATTGATGAATGTTCACGTGTGTAAAGTGATCACTTAACTATCCTAGACAGGTCATAAGCCCTGTAAATCGTGACAAGCTCCGTGGCGTTGTTGAGTAGGCGCTCGACTGCGAAACTGGCGTCGCAGGTTCGATTCCCTCCAATTGAAAAAATAAATTCATGAAATATTAATTTTCAATTGGTCTAGGTGTTATATCCTATCCTTACTATCCTACCTGCAGACAAGCCTCTAAAAGTAGAGGTCTTGCAGGATTTTCCTTCTTTTTTTTTAAATCTATGTTTACATGTAAAATCTTACGAACTTTGTTTCTCCACTTTGTTTCTCTTCTTTGTTGATAGTTTTCGACATACGCTTTTTATTTTTTATTATGACTAAATATCAAAATTTAAGCTTTTTAAAAAAGGCTTAAAAAATGTGTGCGGTGGTTCGACTGCGTGAAGAACGAAAAAATAAGGGGTAGGTAGACCCAGCAATACATGGTCAAAACTATCGTCATGAAAACGTGATTTAGTTGGCTAGGCCATGTATGTAATTCGCATGCCTGCCTAGAGCCGCCATTGAGCCTTCCTCTTTATCGTATTGTGAACCAGGCAATCGCCATGGAGCTTCCTCGAAAGACATCTAGAGGAAGACCAAAGAAAGGAAAAGATATATATTATGGAAGCCTGAGTATAACAGACATCAATAGTATGGTAAAAAAAAGTCAATCGAGATGGTTTGGGCACATATGACGCAGAGAACCTGATCATTTGTGAGCCAGGCAATCGCCATGGATCTTCCTCGAAAGACATCTAGAGGAATACCAAAGAATTGATCGATGCCGCAGAAAGAAAACACGAAGTAATGGCCTAGGTGACGTTGCCCATGACAGAAGGACCTACAGCCTGAGGACGAGGAGAGCTGACCCCAACAGTCTTCAAAGACGATAGACAAAGAAGAACCCTCTTAGAATTGCGGAAGACAGGTACCGATGTAAAAGGACAGACAAAAGTATACATATCGGTCACGGCATTTAGATGATGAGTCAACGACAAGAAAAGAAGGTTAAAGTAGGTCTTTTCAGAATAATTCCGCTGTAAACTTCCACGATCGCGGTGTCCTCAGCATGAAACACTAATACAAATGAATACGAGACGTAATTTTCGCTTATCATAGCATCTGGTCGTATTGTACCGTTCGTGGCAGCTCGGATCAATCATCGTGACGGGTGTAATGAGTACTTATTAATATTACTTGGGAAGCTGTCTGGACCACGGGGAATCTTGCGATTCTTAATAAATTCATCAGCCGAGTAAGGACACTCTGTGACGCGGTGCTTCGTCATCCAATTAGCGAGTATTGCCGATCTCGTCAGATGCGAATGAGTTTCTCGAGAAATAAAAAGGAAGATAAAAAAGAAGAAATAAAAAGGGAAAGAAGCCGTTATCTTCGGAACCCGCCGATATTCATATTTAATTTAAGTTTTACTTAGTAAATAATACTATTTCTTAAAATCTATGGTGACACTTGTTTCGATGCATTCCGCATCATTTTCAAACACCGTTTGTGAAGCTAATTCTTAATTTTAGAGTTGGGTCCTTGGGACGTTGAAGGTTGAAGAGGGGGTAGGAGCTGTTTTTTATTTTTATTTATTTATTAAATAACTATTTTCTATTTTTTTTATTTTAGTATGTACATAATTTTAAGATATACATTAAAAAAAGGAATAATCCGCAAAGCGTCTACTTTAGATGCTTGTCTGCAGGTAGGATAGTAAGGATAGGGAAGGTAAATGCGAAAAATATATCACAAACACCCAGACCAATTGCAAATAAATCTTTCTTGATAATTAGGTAAATACTATAGTAATTTTAAGCGAAGTCAATATCCCAAAGTAATTGCAGTATTAGCCAATATGGAAGTCTAAGTATTTACAATACACACATGTAATTCAAACGTCGTTTAATGTATGAGTTCTCAACAGCATCTATGTTTGAATTGAGTAAACTTTTTATTTAGAAGAGACCCTTAATTTAAATGACTAACTAACTAACTAACCATCACGCCGAGGTATCACCCAAAATTGGGTGCTTTGCCAATAAAAAAAAAATAACCATCACGCCGCTTCCACGCAGGGGTAGGAGAGAATAGAACGCCACACCACTCTATCCTTGCAAACATTCTTTGCCTCTCCACGTTCACGCATCTCCTCATACATACCCGCCGATTGTTTCGACTCCTAACCTGACCACTTTCAAGTATTTGGCATACATGAATTAATTAATTGATTAATTAATTTATTTAAATATATGCAAGATATTTCCCTAATTATTAAATAAAATAAGAATAAAAATCATGTTTTCAGGCGTATACCAGTACTATTGTGAAATAATTCAGAATGATTTTTTTTTTGTAAAATGCATTTTTAACAAAAAATTAAAATAATTGGGAGGAATTAGTCGTGTGTCGCAGGTTCCCAGATAAGAGGGTAGGTACGCCAATGCCTTCATTGATAATTTCAGTAAAAGGTTAGGTTCTACCTACCGACGCACAGTCGGAGTGGCGCTGGAATGCATTCCTAGAAGAGCGCGCCGGCAGGGGTAGGCAGTGAGCCGTAATCAGTAAGTGCGCAGTTTAGAAAGGGACCCCGCGGTACCTGCCCCAAGATGAATGACGCAATGCTACTCACTATTTACCTGAACGGCATTGTACTCGCGGACACAAGTCGCTCACTCCTTTCAACAACGTCATAAATAAAAAAAACTTTATTTTTAAGGAGAACGTTTTTAAAGTTAAAAAATATAATACAATGTATTAAAAATATATATCAGGCCACTTATTTAACTTTTTACTGTGCAACAGATCTTTTTAGGTAAAACTTGAAGGTTTTTTCTCCATTTGAAAAATATTTAGTATTTAAAAAAAAAAATTAAACAATACCTTTTCTTCAAAATACAAAAACAACACTTTTTGGGCTGTAGCGGGTAAATATTAAGTTAAAAATATGCCACTTTTGTTGGGATAAAGTATATTTTCTGGACTTTCCGAAAACATGCACGACTGAAAATTGACGATTTTTGATATATGACGTTGTTGAAAGGAGTGAGCGAAGTGTCGCACCTAACTCAGCAAGAAAAAATGAAGATAGAGCAAATGGATAAGTGACCGTACACATTTAGTAACTAGTGACGTTATGTAAGTCTTTTGGATATATCTCTAATGACAATGGCACCTTTTTTTTTTAAACATAAATATTTGTTTTCTTATTATTTACAAAAATACTTCAATTTCATACTATTTTTGTGAGCCTAAGCGGCTCATTATTAGAAATGGGTATCAAATTGTGATAGAGTGGGTTCGAAACGAAACTCTAACTGAAGAGTCCGCGACACTAACCACGGGACCACAACCCGACACTAAATCGGCTATTTAAAAAAAAATAAAATGGGGCAAACGGATAAGTGACTGTCCACTTTTAGTAACTAATGACGTTATGTAAGTCTTTTGGATATAAAAAACATGCCTCTAACGACAATGGCATTTTAAAACCATATATCGGTAGTGTAAAGGCAAAGGGGTATGTCTGTCAATTTTTTTCATTTTCTAAGTTTGTTCCACGAAATGTCTAAAATAATGTATTCCATAATCTGGCAAAAGGATATGGCTGTAGTTGCAATACTTAATTATTTTTTTAAAGATATGTACATATAAAAATACATAAAACAAATGAGTTATTTAATTTCACAAGTTTGTTTTTGATCTCCTGTAAAATTTGGTCAGAGACAGATATACCCCTTTGCCTTTGCACTACCGATATATAGATATATTGTGGTGTCAAAAGTCTACGTAATCGGAAGGCATATATGACTAGATGTATGGACGTGTAGGAAGCTAAGAGTGTTTGTCAGGACATAATAGTGTGGCGTTCCATCTTCTCTGCGTAGCAGCAGTAGTATTAGGAGCTAGAAATACGCAATAAGCGACAGAATTTGTGCACTGATTGGCGCAAATGGACGAATAACTAGTGACTACTAAATAACTGCTACATTTTCGGATACCCTATTAGGATGGTATTCGTTACTTTTTTCGACTTATATTTCTTTCGTCCACTTCCGTAATGTAATGGTTAACACGCTCAGCTACCGCACTGGAGGTCCCGGGTTCGATTCCCAGGGGGTGGGTCAAATAAATATAAGTGATTTTTTAACTCTATTTTTTTTTAAATATATTACTCTGGACTGGTACCTGAAGCGAAGGGCTGATGACCTTTCCTTCATGTGTTTACGATCACGATAACACTGCGTATATATAATGCAGTGCCCTATGCACCTTCAGGTGAGGGTAAGGGTTTGAAGAAGAAGATATTTTCCCAGCTAATATTTTATTTAAGTCAAATGAATTAGGAGCTAGAAATACGCAAAAATTTACCAACATCCATATTTTTCATATTCTTCACTCATTTTGAGATGTTAAAAAAGTAAAATAACTCCTTAAATTGAGAAAACCCAGATTTGTGAACAAGTATTTCGTCACACTCAAAAATTATTATTGTGAAAAATTATTTATAAAGAAAAAATAAATTAATAGGTAGGTGATTTTCGTCCTAAATTGTATCGTCGATTTCTACCTCATTATGATTTTGATTGATAAGCGTTATATTGAACCTTAAAAAGCAGGTATTGAATTTAGTTCAGTTGTTAAAATAAAGACTTTTATCAATCTACTAGTTATCTTTGCTTAGAATAGTACCATTTTCCGATGGTTGGGCTTAAACTTTCGGTTCTATAAACGTTTATCAAGTTGTTTGACACGTAGTTAAATTTGACCATCGGTTATCGTCTGAGGAATTCCACTAGAAAGTGTCAGGTTTTGGTTCAGTCGATCGTTTCGTTAATGGGATTTAACGTTCTTTTCGGAAGGCCGTTAAAGGCCCTTCCATAATCGGTAAAATACCAGACTAATTGACATATTATACAGATTCAAAAGCATCAATCTGCACCAAGAATGCGGGAGTCGTTGGTCGGTGCTTATTTTGTGAAACTCCTATATTATATTATATTATATGTAGTAAGTACACACATTGAACAAAATGTATCGAGTCGTAATTGCGGCGAAATTTAAATTGATTTGATTGAAAAACAGGAAAAA
This sequence comes from Brachycentrus maculatus, assembly GCF_059751285.1. Taxonomy (NCBI): domain Eukaryota; kingdom Metazoa; phylum Arthropoda; class Insecta; order Trichoptera; family Brachycentridae; genus Brachycentrus; species Brachycentrus maculatus. Next base: position 1,448,047 of record NW_028280910.1, read on the forward strand.
TTATTGTTGATATCTCAACATAGATGAAGAAGGCTACGAAGTCTGGGTATTTACATGGCTTACGACCTGACATAGGCCATCTATGTTTAAATATAAGTGATATTTTTTAAAATATTTATCTTATGCTGGTGTTCCTTATTCTATCATATATCATCATCCATCATCAGGATAAGGGAAATATGCGAGATCGAAGATGTCGTTGGCTGGAGAAGGCAACGAATAAAACGACCGCATCATTTTCAAACACCATCAAAACACGTGTCGCAATGGATTTTAAGAAATAGTCGTATTTACCAAATAAAACTTAAATTAAAAATGGATAGATATTATATTGTACCACAAAGTGACTGCCGAATCAATGAATGAAAAAAAAGTCAGGTATATTTATAATAATAAGTAATTTACGTTTTAATTTTTAAATCAAACACAGATTTTTTGAGTATACTAAGTTGTATTTTATTAAAAAAAGAATTGTTTCGAATTTCGTTTGAAAATGCCACAACTAAGCGAAACAACAGTCATAATTTTTTATGTGTTGTTTTAATAAAATACAACTCAGTAGACTCAAAAAAATCTGTGTTTGATTTAAAAAATAATACATAAATTAAAAAGGAGTTCTACAAATTAAACGCCAAATGAATGAGTAAATAATTTACACGAAAGCAGGCATTTTGACGATTGGTGAATATTTGAACATAGGGGTAGGCGGTATCCATTCATCCTCGAGCAAAACCGTAAATTATAAAGAGGGAACCATCAGATATGATTTACGGTCTAGGACCACCTGTGATTATTTGAAATTCGCCGAAGGAATTCAACCTAAGATAAAAGGCTAACGGTTATCTCCAAAAATAGCGATTGACAACACGATTGGCGTTTGGTGATTCCATTCCTGGAAGCAATTACAAAAATACAGGGACATTCGCATAGTATTGGACACGCCTTTATACTATCTTCCTTCTTCCATGGGATACCAGGTCTGAATTTCTTATTTTTTTTAAAAAAAGAGAAATATTTGTGTTTTTATTATTTACGTAAATATTTGAATTTCATACTATTTCTGTGAGCCTGAGCGGCTCACTATAAGAAATAGGTATCAATTTTTGATAGAGCGGATTTGAACCGAGAAACACAGTAAGGGACATTTTTTTGTAGTACGTTTTTTTTGCATTTTTGGACTAAGTAGATTCTACTTAGTCCAAAAATGCAACAACAAAATGTACTACAAAAAAATGTCCCTTTCTGTGTTTTAAGTTTGGACAGCCGCACTAACCACGGGACCACAACCCGACACTGGTTGGACAATTTCGACTGGGGAGAGGCAATCTTCTTTTCAGGTATTGGCATGTTTATCTGAATTCTATGAAAGAATAGGGCCGGAGTTAGGTTGGGACATTGAAAGCTCTCACAAAACGCATTCCCAGATCTGATACAGAAGCATCAAGGATTCCTGGCAGAACTCTCTTGCAAAGCATTTTCAAGTTGCGAAAATTGTAGAAAATTTTTAAACAAATTTGTATCTTGATTTTACTGTTAATATACATTTGATAGATTTAATGACTCTGACAAAGAGAAACACAGAGCAGCTCAAATGCATACAGCGATACATGGAAAGATCCATGCTTGGTTTAAACCTTGGCTTAAGCCAAAGAGATAAAATAAGAAATAAAGAAATAAGAACAAAACCAGAATAGTGGATATTATATAACGTGTAACAAGACTCAAGTGGCAATGGGCGGGACATCTTGCAAGACAGAACTCCACAAGATGGACCCCTAAAATTGAGATGAGATTTTAAGACAGTAAAATAGGCTTCGGAAGGCCTCAAAAAAGATGGTCCGACGACATTTGATGGCCGCTGTGGGGGGTAGAAACTGCCTGCAAACAGCTACCGACCGAAGAGAATTGAAGGATCCAGCAGTGGAAGACAAAAGTCTAAAGAAGACGACTGACTTACCGTTAAAACATGAAATATAATTTTATTCAAATCTGAAATCTCCTAGTTTTTCATCAATTGCTTTGAAACTTTCACACAACTTTGCATTTGATAACGCACGTGGTTTTCAAAAAATAAATATTCTTTTTCATCTTTATTTTCCATTTAGCTAGACAGCCACAACAGCGCATGGCCGGGTATAGCTAAATATTATTAATAGGTAGTATAAAATATTTGACTAGATCCAACTCTGTATGGGAATATACTATTCGTATGAAGCTAGTTATTATAGGTATCAAAGAGTAAAGTGACGTATAGTACCAGTCATATGTACGTCCAATGTCCAACAATTCATATAAAAGAGCACTAACTAAGAATGATGGAATATAAAATTTTATATCTGAAACGTCAAGTTTATTTATTTATTTTAAAATATATTACACACATACGTCACAAATATAATATTCCCGATGAGTAATTTCCACTACTCATTTTAAAACATGGGATTAAGGTTAACAAGACTGAAAAACAAATAAGAATGAAAGGTACAGTAAATAGGCATATAAAAATCATAAGTTAAGAAGCATGTTTAAAGGAGAGAAAAAAAGAAAATATCGCTAATAACTTACACAAATATCTTTCATTCATTTTGGATCCCTGAAGGGGTTAATTTGATTTGTTAAACGTCCAATTTGATGTGTAAGTAGTCCAATTCGGTTTGTAAAACGTCCAATTTGAAGAGAAAAACCTGTACGAGCTTACTCTAGTAACGAGAAAAAAAAATCGCCGGGCGCCTGACGTCAGTCCGCGCGGTCGGAGGCAGCCAGCGGTCGGAGGCAGCAAGCAGCTGCGGGAGGGGTGGGGGGGCGTGCGGGGCGCAGCGCAAGGCCACTGGTGGGGCCGGGCCGCGCCGCGCGCGCTGGTTGGCCGGCCGCGGTGGCGCGGCGCGCAGTGAAAGCAAGCCGGCGGAGAAAAAACCGCCGGAAGCGCACTGGAAAAGCGGCATAATTCCGCGGCGCTTTTCTCGCGACGACAGCGCATACCAGGCCGGCCTGACGTACGCAACATTCAGCGTGCTTGCGTTATGAAATTTAACCGAACGCGTCCATCAGCGCTGCTTGTATTTTTCATTAATGCATTACGTCATCCGAATTGTGGCTGATGAAATGTGTAAACCTTATTGAATGGTGTCAAGATTATCAATTAATTTCGTCGCCTGTTTAGCACATATACTATTGAGATTTTTTTTAGCATTTTGTAGTATTTTAGAAGGATTTTAAATCTGAAATACCCACCATTCTACCTATGATTAACAACCACACTACTCAAATTTTGGAACTTATATATATATATATATATATATATATATATATATATATATATATATATATATATATATATATATATATATATATATATATATATATATATATATATATATATATATATATATATATATATATATATATATATATCACATGTGAAAAAAGAGAAAACATGGTTCAGAGACATGGCCTAGCTGACGTTGTCCATGATAGAAGGACCTACAACCTGAAGATGAGGAGAGCTGACCCCAGCAGTTTATAAAGACGATAAGTTGGGATGTAGTCAGGAAGAAGAAGAAGATCTTTCACATGTGATTTCTCAGCACCACCTATGGTTGATTTGAGTAAACTTGATTCACTTAGCAGAGGCATTCATGAAATGAACCATATATAAGAATTTTCCCGAAATATTTTCCATACATGAGTAGACCCTCTAAAATATGATTTAAAATTTTTGTATATTTTTTATTTGACAGAATAAAATAACAACTATTTAGTTTTTCTAGGTGAATCAATGTGGAAAAAACTACATAGTTGTTATTTTATTCCATAAAATGTAGTTCCACCAAGAAATGTCAGAACGAAACTTAAATCTTCTAATTTGACCATATGTAAACCAGCGTATTAAGTGATATATCATATGATTAATACATTCTTTCATGTGTGAGTTTTCGGGGGCATCTATGATTGATTTGAGTAAGATTTTCAGATAAGAGTTCTAAATTTTAGTACATAGTCCAATTGTCAATCATGGGTAGAATTATGAATGTTACACCTGTATAAATTGATTACTTAAACCGGCCAATGACAGATCGTAAGCCCTATAAATACCCAGACTTTCATGTTCTTTTTAATCTATGTTGAGATGTCAAATATAGATGCCATCCATTTTTTTTAAAGGTACCTGTTTGATTTTTGTTTTACGACGTATTTTATGAGCTGTTAACAGGCCCATAAAACAAAATGGATTTTGTTATACCATCACCGCGAAATTAATAGACATTAATTTAATAATAGGTTTTTAGAGTAATAAAATTTGTATATGTAAAATAAAAGAATATGATATCATGCACATACGAAAGCATGCAATGCAGTCGGTGCGTATTGTTGAATCTCGCATTCAAATTTCCCGCATTAAAATTGTTTCATAACAAAAAAAAAATAAAAAAATTGCGAAGGATAACTCGTAAATGGATCGAATCCAGACTGAAAGAACAAAAAATGGAGGGCACACAAAATGTTTTATGCGTGAATAAACTGGCATAATAAAAAACGAAATAACTTTCTTAATTTGACTATAGATGGTGCCATGATGGTGAAAATTGAGTAGTATGGTTTGTCAATCATGGGTGGAATGGTGAATGTTAGTTACACCGTATAAAGTGATCAGTAAAACTAGTTTATAATAGGTCGTAAACCCTGTAAATAATCAGACATCCATATTCCTCTTCATCTATGTTGACATGTCAAAACTGGTAAAACTAAGTATAATAAAATTGAAATTCATATTTTAGAAGAGAGAGAGAAATTTCGCTGAAATTTAGCCGCCGAAGTTTCACTTCAAAAACTAAGTTTTTTTGACTTATGGCACCATTGAGATAGGAGGTGTGAAATAATAAAGCAACATTTTGAGTACTACTACTTCTTCTACCAATACGCCGTTTCCCGCAGAGGTATACACAGAGGATGGAACGCCACATTCTTCTGTCCTGACATAGCTTCCTTCACATCCATCTATACATCTAGTCAACATGCCCTCCGATTACGCAGAGTTTTGACACCACCAGATTTTAGGTTCTGATTAATCTGATCGTGCCAAGTTTTTTCGGCCGTCTTTGTTCTGTTCTCCCGCTCACATTCACATTTTTACAATGCGACATTATGTCGAATACCTCGAGATTACGCCCCTAGTTACGTCACGAACAAACCAAACAGAACCTGCCTTGCAACCATCCGAGATCTAAGTATAGTGATTGAAATTCCTCGAAAATGGAAGGTTTGTAGAGATAAGTGCGCAGAAATACCCGATAGTAGGTTTTTTTCTCCCCTTAATGACACGGCGGGCCGGTGCGGGTCCCAAACTGGGCGACTGTGCGAGGCACAATGAGGCGGCGCGGCTTTGATTTGGGACCCGAGCAGGTTTATTAATGGAAGGTGACTCACTGCGCATGACTCACTCGTAGTAAATGTGCCTAACGAGACCAACGGTTGTGTGTAGCGAAAATTCCGGCCAGGGAAGTAGAAGTCGTGGTAGAGTCGAGAAATTAAAACTTTTCCACTAAAGCCAAAATCTTTAAAGGCGGTGACTGACTAGAGCATTTCGTCGTAACGTAACACGTTACGATGCGAGCATTCAGGCAGTCAGTACAGCGAGCCGAGCGCTCCATCCATAGTTTCGGATGCTCGGTGATGCCCGCCGCGAGCGATGTTACGACGTTATGTCACGAGAAATGCTCCGGTCAGTCTCCACCTTTAGAGCCATTCTCACTACTACCTACTACTTTTTAAGTTTGGTGATCTCGAAAACTCACTCAAAAGTCTGGAGATAATAAATGAGTTTCAATTCCTTGGGTCACGAATTTGCAATGAAGGACAGATCAGACGTCGTATCGCCATTGCACAAAACGCTCACTCCTTTCAAGAACGTCATAAATCAAAATTCGTCAATTTTTAGTTGTGCATGTTTTCGAAATGCCCAGAAAATGTACTATATCCCAGTAAAATCGGCATATTTTTAACTTAATATTTACCCGCTACAGAGCAAAAAATGTTGTTTTTGCATTTTGAAGAAAAGGTATTGTTTGATTATTTTTTTAAATAAACTTAATATTTTTCAAATGGAGAAAAAACCTTCAGGTTTTACCTAAAAAGATCTGTTGCACAGTAAAAATTTCAATAAGTTGCTTGATATTTGTTTTTAATACATTGTATTATATTTTTAAACTTTAAAAGCGTTCTCCTGAAAAATCATGTTTTTTGATTTATGACGTTCTTGAAAGGAGTGAGCGAAAAGTGCCATGTCTCAGCTAGACAAAATCTGGAAAGACTGGGGTGTGAGTAACAGCACTAAGATAAAGCTTGTCAGGAGTTTGGTCCACTCCATTTTTCTCTATGCTGCTGAAACAGGGACCATAGAAGCAGCAGAAAGGAGCAAAATTGACGAATTTGAAATGTGGTATTGGAGGCGCATGCTCCGAATCCCATGGACAGCTATACGCGCTAACGAATCCATTCGTCAGGAGTTGCATTTGGATGGCTTGGCTCTGGCCAGTGTCTGTACACGACGGATTGCCGCTGTTACTCTGGTTATTAGAAAATGGTGGTGATATTGAAAGCACTAGTAATCTTTTTCTTATCTTTGATTGCGAAAAAACATTGCACAATTGATTAAATACAGACATAAGATTAAAAATAATAAATGTTATTTTTCACTGGATGGGCTTGAATGGAAACGAAGAATTTATATACCGAACCAAGAACAAATTTATGAGGCAAATTTAATTGGGAAAAGAAGCAGAGGAAGACTGAGAAAAACTTGGCACGATCAAGTGTGCCAAATACTTGAAAATGGTCAGGTTAGGAGTCGAAACAATCGGCGGGTATGTTTGAGGAGATGCATGACGTGGAAGAGGCGAAGAATGTTGGCAAGGACAGAGTGGTGTGTCGTTCTATTCTCTCTGCCTACCCCTGCGGGGAAGCGGCGTGATGGTTAGTTAGTTAGTTAGTTACTTAGGAATACGGCGGGAGCTTTCAGAGGTCTCTTGAGGTCCCATTTTTACCGTATAAAAAAGTTAAATAAGAGAATAATCGAATCCAATTTTCATACAAAAAAAAAACAAATAGTGCCACCACTGTGTAGCGATATAATTCAGAGTGAAACAATACGAAACCGGTTGCCATAGAGTAATTTATTATCTCAAAAAAAAGATTCCGAATAGCCATCACTCAAAATCAGATCATCAACCATCACGTCATTACTCAATTTAATATACAAGACCAATCATTTTTAATATCTGGTTGTACTATGTAATTGTATAATTTCAATAAATTAGAGGTCTCTTGCGTTCAAAAGCTCGGACCGGCATAGAAAAATGATAGATGGAAAAAAAAGAAACGCGATAGAACATTCTAGTTGTGGAGACTTGTCAATATACATATCGCTCACTCCTTTCAAGAACGTCATAAATCAAAAATTGTCAATTTTCAGTTGTGCATGTTTTCGGAATGCCCAGATAATGAACTATATCCCAGCAAAAGCGCCATATTTTTAACTTAATATTTACCCGCTAGAGGGCAGAAAGTGTTGTTTTTGCATTTTGAAGAAAAGGTATTGTTTAATTATTTTTTTAAAATATACTAAATATTTTTCAAATGGAGAAAAAACCTTCAGGTTTTACCTAATAAGATCTGTTGCAAAGTGAAAAGTTGAATAAGTGGCTTGATATTTATTTTTAATACATTGTATTATATTTTTAAACTTAAAAAACGTTCTGCTGAGAAATCAAGTTTTTTGATTTATGACGTTTTTGAAAGGAGTGGGCGATATGTAAAATATATTGTATATACATAATATAGAAGTACTTCTTCTCTAGCCTTCTGTCTTCCACTGCTGGATATAGGACTCTTCCGTATCCTTCCATTCCCTTCGGTCGGTTGCTATTTGCAGCCAGGTTCTACCCCCCACAGCGGCTATGCCGTCGGACCATCTTTTTTTAGGTCTTCTGACGCCTGTTTTATCCTCTAAAGGTCTCCATCTCAATAATTTTGGGGTCCATCTTGTGGGGTCCTGTCTTGCAACATGTCCCGCCAATTGCCTCTTGAGTCTTGCCTCGCAATCCACGATATCGGCTAATTTACAATATTTTGAGTGTGTCCAAATACTTGTTCACAAAATCTGGATTATCTCCAATTACAGGAGTTATTTTCATGTTATTTTTTGACATCTCATCAAAGATGAAGAAGAATATGAAAGTCTGGGCATTTACGGGGCTGACGACCGTCACAGGCTGGTTTAAGTGATCACTTTACATATGTGTAGAGATACACTAGAGACAACGTCTCTAGTGAAATTCTAGTGATTCAATAACAATGTTTCAAAATTGGTTCATATATAAAAAAAATCGTGTAACATTCACCAATTCAACCCATTATTGTGGTTGTCAATAATGGGTGGAATTGGTGAATGTTACACGTGTGTAAAGTGATCACTTAAACCAGCCTATGACGGTCGTCAGCCCCGTAAATACCAAGACTTCCATATTCTTCTTCATCATTGATGAGATGTCAAAAAATAATATCCGCTATTTTAGTTTTGTTCCTGATTCCTTAATTTATTTTACTTATCACTCAGGCTTGGATCAAGCATGGATCTTTCCATAGATCTCTGTGTGCATTTCAGCTTCTCTGTGTTTCTTTTTGTCAGAAGTACTACAACTGCTTAGACAAGAAAAAACTTATATCTTTTTTAACAAGATAAAAATGGCATGACATTTTAAATTCCACGCATACCTTTAAGTGCCATGATCTTATTATAGATTATATTTTATCTCTGACTGTAACTTTCAAAATATTAAAAAAAATACTTTCGCCAATTGTATGAGATTATATATGAAAAAATACACCCAAGGCTTAGTTACATGACATAAATTGTATGTTAAATTAAGAGAACATTTAAATATATATGAATATAAAAAAATACATTCCGATCGAGTTACTTATCGATAAGCATCAACCTAACCCGTCAATTATCTTTGCAAAGCTGACGTGTTTTCTGCTCAAACGTAGCTGAAATATTGGGGCATAATTCCAAACTCGGCTATAATGTTTTTCTAAACAAAGATGGTCAGCAACGCAAATATACTCCAAAGATCAAGAGCAGGGAGGCAGTTGTTGGCTGATATCAAGGTCGGGAAGGTGCCCTTTCTGGGGCATGTGCTGAGAGGAGACAAGTACGAGCTATTGCATCTAATAGAAGGTCGACGAGGTGTGGGCAGAAGATAGATCTCCTGGCTCCGGAATATACGAGATTGGACGGGGATCAGGACCGTCGAGGCGCTGTTTAGAGCTGCTTGAGACAAGGACAATTACTCTCAAGTGATAGACGATGTCAGGGGGGCTGACATGACACGCATAGAAGAATAAGAAGTAACAAAGATCAGAGAGGCGATCGCACCGACTGAAAAGGATCAACATTTTGACATCTCAACACAGATTAAGAAGAATATGGAAGTTAGGGTATTTACAGGGCTTATGACCTATCAAAGGCACACACACGTGTTTTTGTTGGCCAAAATTTATAACGAAAAAAATACTTAAATTTACAACATTTTGAGTGTGTCCAAATACTTGTTCACAAAATCTGGATTATCTCCAATTACAGGAGTTATTTTCATATTATTTTTTGACATCTCATCAAAGATGAAGAAGAATATGGAAGTCTGGGCATTTACGGGGCTTACGACCGTCATAGGCTGGTTTAAGTGATCACTTTACACACGTGTAACATTCACCAATTCTACCCATTCTTGACAACCACACTACTCAAATTCTTGGAAGTTCTATATATATGAACCAATTTAGAAACCTTGTTCATGAATCACTAGAACTTCACAAGAAACATCTATTGGTGAGATGTAAAGAAGCTTTTTATTAAGCAGAAACTCTTATATTAGTATGTGAGATCCGAATCCTGGATTATAAATTATATCCTTAAATTATAAATTATATCCTGGATTATAAATTATATCCTTAAATACTTAAAGTTCCGAGACGGACTCCGATATAAGAAATACTCAACAAATTCATAATATTCAAACAACTATATGCAAAAAATAACCTTAAATATGCATTTCGGAATTACTCTCACATACATAAGAAAGTACCTCCTCCCAGCTAAGCACATAAATCACAATTAACACACTTTATGGTGATAAGATCCATAACACATCAAACATTACTTTGATTATTATGCAATTAAGTTTTACAATCTGCTTCCTTCATCCATAAAGTCGTTAAAAATCGAAATCAAGTATAAAAGAGCTTTTCATAAATGCATAATGGAGGTGGCTACATCTGAAATAGATCGCATCATTCAGACATGACGTATTTGATTGCATGTCATAAACAATTAACTTTTTGTATAATTGTAATAAAGCATTGTAAATTGTGCCCTCGGCACGGGAAAACCCGATGAGGGCACATTATTGTAATTTGTAATTATGTGCATTATGAAAAATAAATAAATAAACACGACTTGTCCATTGATCGCTCGGCCCAGAGCAGAATTAGAAATAAAATTATCGCGAAATCGATCTACTGCAGGTCATACCATACATACCCTTGGGCTGATGGTGAGTCAGCGGACATTCTCTATATCCGCTGGACGTACACGTATACGCTAGTGGCTGCCACTGCCCGACGTCACGTGGTCACCGTAGTCGGGTTATACCTGCATTATACAACCTACTTCTTGCCAGACCTCGAGGCAGTGCTCGGGATAAACTGCGGAAGGACTTCCGGTCGGCAATTTGCATCGATTAACGTCAAGTTTTGATAATCTCATCGCCGCTTCTCATGAGTTCTCAATCTTTTACTTACTGTACCTTTATTTTCACGAAGTTATGAACAATTTTGAAAAAAACATATCGTAGTCATACAGGAGAAAGTGACCGAGTGCATTTTTTACAAAAACGTGATCGTTGACTATTTGATATCTTACTAGCTTAATATTGCCCTGAAAAAATCCCAAAGCATTTTAAACTTGGAAGTATAATATATAGTATTTATTGATTTGGCGTTTAATTTGTAGAACTCCATTTTAATTTATGTATTAATTTAAAATCAAACATAGATTTTTTGAGTCTACTAAGTTGTATTTTATTAACAAAAACACATAAAAAATTATATTGTGACAATTGTTTCGCCTTGTTAGGGCATTATCAAACGAACGACATTCATTTGATAATGCCCTAACAAGGCGAAACAATTGTCACAATATGATTTTTTATGCGTTTTTGTTAATAAAATACAACTTAGTAGACTCAAAAAATCTGTGTTTGATTTAAAATTAATACATAAATATAATATATAGACTTGTTAAAAATGACTAACTGCATTGATGTTTATTTTCTTGCCAAGCAAAAGTGACTTAAATGGCCCTCCTGAACATTTTACGTTTTGTTAGTTGGTCACTTTCTCCTGCAAAAACTACGATATACAGTTATAAGATGTATAAGTTAAGAAGAGTAATAAAGTAAAAATAAGTGCATAAAGACAACAGCAAAAAAAAACAGTCAACACATAAAACAGAAAACAAACGCAACAGATATGAGATGTAGTACAAGTTAAAAAGAGTAATGAAATAGAAAAAAGGCAGTAGAAATATGTAAGCAAAATAAAGCAAAAAAGTAAAACAGAGTGCAACGTGTGTGATAAAAAAATATATAAGATATACTTAGTGCAATTTAAAAAGAGTAAGAAAGTAGGAAAAGTAATAATTGTAACATTATTTCGAGAAAAAAAATACTTTGTGTTCTGATCCACTAGTTTCGGCAACGACCTGTTGCCCTCTTCTGGGTTTAATTTATATAATAATTTATATAATAAATTAAACCCTGAAGAGGGCAACAGGTTGTTGCCGAAACTAGTTGGTTAATAAAAATGTGAGTGGATCAGAACAAAAAGCATTTTATTTCTCGAAATAATATATCAATATGATCCACAAAGCTTTCAATATTCAAAAAATAATTGTAACGATTATTACTCTTTTATTTATTGTAACTGCAGACAGTTGGTAGAATTCCATATTGAATTGTTGGGTAATATATATCCAAAATTAAACACGGTTATTGGATTCATTCTACTTTATTTACATATATGATATCGCTCACTGCTTTCAAGAACGTCATAAATAAAAAATCGTCAATTTTCAGTTGTGCATGTTTTCGAACTGCCCAGAAAATGTTCTATATCCCAGCAAAAGCGGCATATTTTTTACTTAATATTTACCCGCTACAGGGCAGAACGTGTTGTTTTTGCATTTTGAAGAAAAGGTATGTTTTAATATTTTTTTTAAATATACTAAATATTTTTCAAATGGAGAAAAAACCTTCAGGTTTTACTTAAAAAGATCTGTTACACAGTACAAATTTCAATAAGTGGCTTGATATTTATTTTTAATACATTGCATTTATTTTTTTAAACTTTAAAAGCGTTCTCCTGAAAAATCAAGTTTTTTGATTTATGACGTTCTTGAAAGGAGTGAGCGATATATGATATGTGACGCGTTTCGTCTTATTAAGACATTATCGAACACTCTGAGTGTTTGATAATTTCTTAATAAGACGAAACGCGTCATATTATCATATATGTAAATAAAGTAGAATTCAATCCAGTACCGTGTTTAATTTTGGATATATTACCCCAACAATTCAATATGGAATTCTACCAACTGTCTGCAGTTAGAATAAATAAAACAGTTATAATCGTATGTACGTTAAAACACGAATGACCCGCTGGAGATTGAGGAATACGTAAAAGTAAAAAGCAAAAATGTAAATGTACATACTTACTGGTGTATATAAGGGTAATAAACTGGTATGAAATCTTATAATAAAAAATGAAATAATAAAAAATGGCCAAAACATTTCTACAAATTATTATATCACCAATTTATAAGTCTTGCCCAGTTTGGGAACCTATGTATGCTCTAAACACATGTGTCAAAAATGGATGAGGGTAGATAGAACACAGGGGGTGAAAACCGGACTTATGTCTTTTAACTTTTAACTAACTAACAAACCACGATATCCGTATTCACAAATCCTGTTAATATTTGAGTTAGTAACGGAAACTCCATACAAAAAATATAGTCATCCATACATCTAGTCATACATGCCCTACAATTACGCAGACTTTTGACACCGCCAGATTTCAGGTTCTGATTGATCTTATCGTGCCGAGTCTTCTGTTCTCCCGCTTACATTCTTCACATACTTTCTTAGTCATTCTCTCCCTATCCATTCGCTCCATGTGTCCATACCACCTTAAAGAACTCTCCTTGATCTTTTCAATTATCCCTAGTATCCCCTTTCAGCTATATTCCTTGTGGTAATTCTAATTCTTCTTCTTCTTCTTGGTGTAGACCTTGTGGCCTGTTTTTAAGAGGGATTAGCCTCCTGCGATGTCGATTCTCAGATGTCCATCCATCTCTTTGGTGGTCTGCCCGGGAGCCGTCTACCATGGGGTTGGCCGTACAATGTGATGTGAGGGAGTCTGGATGGTTCCATTCTCCTCACATGCGCATACCATTGTCTCCTTCGTTTCCTTCCCCACCTAGCGACATCTTCGATCTTGCATATTTCCCTGATCCTGGCGTTTCTTATTCTATCTCGAAGCCTCTTCTGGTAATTAATGAGGTAAAAAGACCGCGAGGTGTTCAAAAGAGAATATGTATATGCGGATATAGTATCAAGTAGTTTGTGCTATAGCCCCCGGTGAACGATGAAGTCATGCAAAATTAAGTAGATTACAGATTATATAATAAAGTATGTGATACCATGTACGAAACTAAAATAAAGCTATTGCATTATCGAGCAGGAAAAAAAATCGCCGGAGGAAAAGCGGTAATCGGGAATTCCAATGTAGCTTTAACCCTTCCTTCCCGGTGTTGTGTACCTAGTACACATTGCTTATAATAACCAAAATATCTCTATAAATATAATACATAAAAGGCTAAGATTTTAGGCATTCCTCCATAACATATTTACGCATTGATTTCAAAAATAATATTAATAATAATCAGAATTTATCGGGTACATCGGAGGTATTTTGTGAATATCGGAAACAAATTCGCGTATAAACAGCGCGTGAAGAGTGTGCGAGAACCGCGACACTACATATATTCGTATCTCACTCTTGCATACTTGCACTGTGCAAGCGTGAGGAGCTCAAAGCTCAATGTTCTCTGGCTAACTAGCGGGTTAGCGGCAGTAGCTTTTGAGCTGTCGACAAGAATGGACCTATGATTGCTCCGTGAGCGTTGCCAGATGTTTTTTTTTAATGTTTTCAGCAAATAAATCTCAGTTATTAAAATTTTCGACTTCATTTATAATTAATTGAGGGGATTAGCTATGAATGTTCGTATTTTTCCGATTTAAAATCGCTAATTTTTTTATTGTGTGGTGACTACCCAACACCGGGACGCGCGTTTTATTTTAGCACCGGAAAGGAAAGGTTATAATTGAATTATAACAATAATGTACGGAGCACTTAACGATGTCTGCTTTTTGCAAAGCCGTTTATAGTATAATTTTCTTTATTTATAAGGTAGGCCTGCTTCACACTAGCGCAATGGTCAGCAAACTTATCAGCCAAAAAGCCAAATACGCACATTACAGTAGTTTTTTTTTTGTTATTATTTTTTGACAACTCATCAAAGATGAAATAGAATATGGAAGTCTGGGCATTTACGGGGTTGACGACCGTCATATGCTGGTTTAAGTGATCACTTTACACAAGTGTAACATTCACCAATTCTACCCATTATTGACAACCACACTACTCAAATTCTTAGAAGTTCTATATATTTGAACCAATTTCGAAACGTTGTTATTGTATCACCAGAACTTCACTGGAGAAATCTATTGGTGAGATGAAAAGAAGCTTTTGATTGAGCAGAAACTCTTATATTAGTTTGTGAGGTCCGGATCCTGGATTATAATCACATACATGAGAAACGGCAGAAAATATCATTTTTAATTTTATTATCTTAGCTTATAATTTGATGGTTAGTTAGTTGGATATATAAGATTTTCGGCAAATTTGGTGATCGTGCGTGATGGGTCTAAGTTTTTCTTTCTCGAAAACTACGTTGCCGCTCTTAGTGCAAACGATTGTTCAGGATATGCGAATGCCGAACGTGCGACAGGAGTCTATCCCTTTCGCCGTCACTATGCCAGATGAGACGGAAGAGGGAGCGAGGAGCGATGCAGGATCTCCCAGGATACCGCTGTCGTGTCCTCACGCAAACTGGATAATGACCGTCACAGGTGTGGACTGCAAATTTCTTCATTTTACAATAAATAATTGAAAAAATGACATCTCAACATAGATGAAGAAAACATGACATATCAACAATATGGAAGTCTGGATATTTATAGGGCTTATGACCTATCATAGGATGGTTAAGGGAAACTCGTAATCAGTATGCGATCGGCTACGCGATAAAACGGACGTATCTTGGCGCACAATTAAAAAATATATAAACTGGAATTTGACTTTTTTTAGAATACGTGTAAGTATTGAAAAATATACATATTTATATGTTTTAAAACTCCTTACCTTTCTATAACTCTATTATTTTCAAAACCTTATATTTATGTCGAAGAAAACATTATTTTTTCTACACAAAAATGTTTTTTAGTAAAAAATTCAACTATGTCGAATGTCACCTTAAATTTCACTTAAATGTCACCCCAAATTGGGCCTTAAGTGATCACTTTACACACGTGCAATATTTACCATTCTACACATGGTTGACAACCACACTACTCAAATTTTCGGAACTCGTTGATATATGGATCAATCTTATGACTCAGTACATATGAATTCACAACAGTCATATATGTTCGATAAAGAAAACTTTTTATTTAGCGAGCCCCGGATTATTTTTACATACTGGCAAACAACTGAAAACTTGACTCTCAATTTTTTATGCAGCCTATAATTTGACTTGAAGTTATTTTTATTCATAACATTTATAATGTGTGTCCAAATACTTGTTCACAAATCTGGATTTTTTTTTTTCACATAGGTTTTATTTTTACATTTTTGACATCTATGTTGAGATGTCAAAAATGTAAAAATAAACCCTAGTGAAGAAAATCCAGATCTTACCACCTCTTCATCCTTCAACGTCCCAAGGACAGAATTCTAAAAAAATATATTTAGCTTCACATACTGTACCTATAATAAAAAACTATGTAATTTTTTCCACAAGAATTTTATTTGACCAGCAACCGGGTTTCGTCGTAACCGACATTGCCAGACTGGTCGGTTACGACGAAACCTGGTTGCTATTCAAATAAAATTCATTTGGAATAAAATACATAGTTGTTATTTTATTATATAAAATGCAGTTCCACCAAGAAATTTCAGCACAAAACTTAAATTCACATACTGTGTTTGAAAATAATGCGGAATGCATCGAAACACGTGTAACAAAATTTTTAAGGAATAGTGGTATTTATTAAGTAAAACTTAAATAAAAAAAGATGATTTCTTGCTTAATATGTTGAACAAAAAAATCACGCGTTGGTTTTGGCTTACACTTCTCAAAATTTAAAGAAGACATTTCATAGTCACGGGGTTCGGATTGGCGGGCCTCTGCTATGCTTTTTAAGTCCGAGTCCGGCCCTCGTATCAATCTTTCCTGAACGGAGAAAATCATTCCGTAACCTAGGCGGTGACAGGTACAATAGGCAAATGGGAAATAATGCATTAAAAAAATTTACTCTTAAAATAATTTCATTCATTACACAAATTACTTTCAATTTAACATCCTTATTTGCAAAATAAATTTTGAAACTAACATTTTTTCTACGTTCACATAATACTAGTACTGCTATTATTAGCATCATGCCGTTTTCTGCAAGGGCAGGCAGAGGGAATGGAACGAATATTCCACAAAAATGCTTGGGCAGGGCGCTACCCTTATTGCACGCGGCGCATGAGTGTCTAAAAGTTAAAAATATATATTATTTTTGACATCTTAACAAAGATGAAGAAGAATATGGAAGTCTGGGCAAATGCCCAGACGCATACTGGTCGTAAACCCCGTATTTACGGGGTTTACGACCGTCATAGGCTGGTGAAGGTGATAAATGCCCGGACTTCCATATTCTTCTTCATCTTGTTTGTTGATGTCAAAAAAATAATATGAAAAATAACTCCTTATTGGAGATAATCCAGATTTGTGAACAAGTATTTGGACACACTCAAAATGTTGTAAAATTAATTAGTTAGTTTTTTTTATGATTCGTCGTAACGTTAGTTTTTGTATTAATTGTTAAACCAAACACAGATTTTTGAGTCTACTAAGTTGTATTTTATTAAAAAAAAACACATAAAAATTCATATTGTGACAATTGTTTCGCCTAGTTTTGGCATTTTCAAACGAATGTGAAGATTAAATGGACTGACGGTCCTTAAATAGCTATACAATTCTAGCTACTTAAGTAATAGCTTGTCCGCCTCCGGAGTGTAATGGTCAGTACGCTCGGCTACCGTACTGGAGGTCTCCGATTCCCAGGGGGGGTCAAATAAATATAAGTGATTTTTTTCACTCTTATATTCATACAATATTACCTTGGACTGGTACCGGAAGCGGAAGGCTGATCACCTTTCCTTCGTGTGTGCGGATAAGGGTTTGAATGAAAGTAATAGTTTTCACATGTGCAGTATTAATTTACGGGAGACAACAATAGTTAGTGATAGTTTTCATCGCATTTTTTTTTTCAAATGAGATGTGGGCAGGGAACGGAGTTGTTCGTCGATGGTCAGTCAGGGGCCCCAAGTCAGAATACGCGAATCGCTCAACTAATTCGCGACACTTATCAGCCACAACTTCTCCTCGTATTCCCACACCATCGCAGTGTTTATTTTTACATTGTATATTAGTCTCGACAACATCCATCCTTCTGGCAAGGTCACAACGTGGAGGAGACGGCCGGCTGCATCGGGTGGTTCGACAGCAATTTCGGTTCAAATTGGCGCGGAGTCCGAGACCTTGCCGAAGACGAAAAGTGAATTTTGAAGCGGAGAATTACATTATACCCTGAGTGCCATTTATCATCGGCCATCCTCTAGCTATTCCGCACTCCGCACAGTCGGTAATGAGCTGCATCCTGTGTTCTCGGGACTCGGACATGTAACGGTAGTACGCGAGCGCCGCACCGAGAACGCGGTTCAAAAAGACAAAAGTAATAAAGAAATCGCGCCTTTTTATGTGATCAAACAGTGAAAAAAGCACCCTTTTATGTGATCAATCAGTGAAAAAAGGCGCAAAATACACGCGCTGTGCTCCATGATCCGAATGTTCGAGTGACGCTTGAGGAATCTCCGCTTTCGTGATGCGACATTTAAAGACGGTATTTGAAAAGAATTCAAAACGAAAAAAACTAGCTCTGACAGATTTCAATCCAGCTTCCAACCACACATTAGGTAAGTCTGAAAACTCTACATATTCATAGAAAAACTTAAGCAACTTTCGTAACTCCCGCGCTACAGAGGACTTGCAAACCTGTCACCGCGAAATTGTAGGTTATGTTGACAAACACATAGAGATAATGTAAAAAATACATAACTTACCACGTTTATTGTGTGTTGTAGTGATGTAACAATAATATTGATGTAATTTTACTTGAGTTACACGATATCAAGAAAAAAAACACGAAAAAATCAACAACAACGAACAATTGCCACTGACAGATAGTCAACCAACGTGAAGTTAGCCGCGGGAACAAAGTACACATCGCGAGTGTTGCTATGAGTGGAATTTAAATAATAACCGGTTTTCATTTTTATTACTGGCATGCTAATAACAAATTCAATAATTTAGGAAGTATAAATATTAATTATAAAAGGAATATCTTATGTTAATATACCATACATACAATACTATGAGATATTACTCGTAAGAAGAGACTACTAGTATTATTAAAATAATGGCTGTCTTATTAGAATCGTATAATAATCTTAGTAGCTTACTGAACGTACTGGGCGCAGATTAGTGAATAATTCCTATATTCCTCTCTCCTTCACTAAGCACTCTCATATGATGCCCTGAAAAAAGGCATGTTAAAAATACTTATGTTGCAAACTTGTTTATGCTGAATTATCACCTTGACTTCGTATAGTTTAGTTTAGTAAAATGAATACCACGTTAATCTGATGCAGTGCCCTATAAATAGAAGATATAGATTGAATAATCACAAAAAACGTCCAAATACTTTTTTTTTGGATTGTTCCAAAATATGCCAATCATTAATATTAACCATTTGAACGTGTTAAGGAAAACATAAAAGTCAATTTTAGAAATACATATTTTTCCAAAAAAATATATATATTCTATAAAATTCCTCTTATTTCCTTTTATTTGTTTACTTTAGTCCATGGTTTGTAAAAGCCATGGACTATGGTCGATTTACGCGTCCAAAGGTTAAGGTTTATAATGTTTCTTTTTATATGAAAGAAGATGGAAGTTTGGGCATCCCAGGTTATTACGACCTGGCATTTGGCTGGCTTAAGGCCTTACTCGCAATAATATAATTCAGTAAGCGTCCAGCTGCGCTGAAAGCCGGACATCAGTTCACACCCATTTTTTAAATGATTATATATCGGATTTATTTTTATTTTTTAGAATAAGGTGTTTGAAAATGATGCGGAATTCATGAAAACACGTGTCACAGTAGATTTTAAGAAAAAGCGGTATTTACTAAGCATTTTTTTTTTAAATTAAAAATGGATAGGTTTTACCACAAAGTGACTGCCGAATCAATTAATGAAAAGGGTAGTATTGTTTGCACGCGTGGTAGTGATGGTCCTGACGAAGAGACGGGTACGTATCGAAATCGGTAGACATAAAAATCTCGTGTGTGTTTATATCCAAAAAAATAAAGAGTTAATTCAAAATATACTCGGTGAAAATGCCAAATGATTTTATGTTTGGATATTTTCATTGGTGCCATTTAAAGTGTGGTATCTCCTATCTCAAGGGCAATCTAAAATGGATAATAGACATCTCACGCCAGTAAAAATATTAGTTGCAGTATACCTATGGCCGGCGAATATTGTCGAGCATTCTAATTTGTGAAAGTAACAATGATAAAAATAAAATTTACGTTCTCTCGAAAGAACTAAAAAAGGTTTGGAGGTGAGACATTCATATCCCTGACTGTATGTCCTTCAAATCGACGGCCGCTACGTAAAGTACTCTATCTGCAAATCTGTTACTTTACAGGAGAGAGCTTAGAAGATTTTTTCAACGTATTTTTTTTTATTAATTAACGGTTTTATCTGAAATTCTAAACAAGTATTATAGATTAAAAAACACGATGAAATGATGTATTAAATCGTTTTAAAACTTTATGCTTTGTCAAAATTAAGTAGTTAGCGTTTTAGGAGTTCAGTTAATTTCGAAAATTCGATGTAGATAGCGTCTTTTACGCCTGAAAACTAGGCGTAATTTATTTGATTTATTTTTTGTTTATTTATGTTTGTAGATAATAGTCTGTTGAAAACGTACACCAAATATCTCAAAATTGACGAAAATGTAGTTAGAGCACTTTACGTAGGGCACGTCGAAATGATATTTATATTTCATTAATTGATTCGGCAGTCACTTTGCGGTAAAATATATCCATTTTTAATTTAAGTTTTACTTGCAACATTTTGAGTGTGTCCATATACTTGTTCAAATATCTGGATTATCTCCAATTATATGGTAATTCTTCATATTATTTTTTTTCATATGTATCATCGTAAATGCTTAATAAAGGGCTTCTTAACATCTCACCAATAGATGTCTCTAATGAAGTTCTAGTGATTCAAGAACAAGGTTTCTAAATTGGTTCATATATATAGAACTTCCAAGAATTTGAACAATATATGGGTATTTAGAAGTTCCAATAATTTGAGTAGTATGGTTGTCAATCATGTGTAGAATTGGAGAATGTTACACTTGTGTAAAGTGATTACTTAAACCAGCCTATGACGGTCGTAAGCCCCGTAAATACCCAGACTTCCATATTCTTCTTCATCTATGTTGAGATGTCAAAAAATAACATATAGGAGTATTTGTGCGCAAATAATTACATCAAATTATTTTGTTTGTGCCTTAATACAAGTAGTAGTGAACTAGAAAGGCGCTTTAATTAATGGTTGATGTAAATCTTACTTAAATTGAGTGATCTAACGACAACTCGTAGGCTACTTTATGCATTTAAAAAAATGCACTAATAACTTATTTTTTTGTTTTTCGAGGCCAAGCAACTTCGTAGCGTTCAATGATACTAACCCCTTCACACCTATATTTAATAATATTTTACCAACTTACCAACTTACCAAACATCACGCCGCGTCTCTGCATGGGTACGCAGAGAGAATAGAATGCGATACCGCTGTGTCTTTGCAAACATTCTTTGCTTCTTCCACATTCATGCATCGCTTTATAGATTATCTCCTGACCTGGCCACTCTCAAGTATTTGACATACATAATAATGCCTGTTTTAATAATATTTTAATATTTTTATTGAATAATATATTTTTCTAGGTAATTCAGAAATATATTTTGTCAATATTTTTTTTGTTATTCAGAAACAATATTTTTGGCCAAAATATTTTTTTCTAGTTAATTCAGAAACTTGTTTTTTTTAGATTCCGTTGTCTATAAGGTTGTATTATGTGCTTAATTTTTGTTGTTGTTGTTTGTACAACTGTGTATCTATCATGTCGTAAAAATGCATTTTTTCCCTAAAAGTTTTTAAGGAAACTTCGCCGTTCCCATATTTATAATTTTATAGCCAATGTTATTTACGCAAGACATTTTTAGTAACAGTATTTTTAAAATATCAAAAACTGTATCAGCAAAAGCTTATCTGGTAGTACACAATGGAGTCCTGTTTTTTTTGTCCGTCCTCGTTCTGTTTCCCGTTCACATTTGCCAAATAAACTTTCTTAGTCATTCATTCGTTATCCATTCGCTCCACATGTTTATATCACCTTAAAGAACTTAACTAAATATTTTAAAAATAAAAATAATAAATGAATTACAACATTTTGTATTAATGAAACTGTGAATTTAAGAAAACAAGGGAGGTGAAGGAAACAGGATTAGATGTAGTTAAGAAAATGGCGCTGTGTAAATTGTCCAAAATTATTATTTTTACTTTAAAGGAAAGAGGTAGAGAATTCAATAAGAATGATATGATGATGATCCGTTAGAATTCTTAGGATATAATGTAATATTTTAGTATTTTTATTTACTTATATTTATATCGGAACACGTGTCACGATGGATTTTCTTTAATTTTTCTTATACTAACTTAACCTAACCAGGTTAAGTTAGTATAAGTTATACTAACCTAACACGGGGATTGAAATCCCCCACATATATGAATATTAATTGGATAACTCTAGTATTATAAGAGCTACTTACTCCATATTTTTTAGTCATCTTAAAAATAATATTACGGAAAATTTTTCCTTTTTTATTTTTATAATTTCAAATCGTTAAATGTTTAAAAATATTGTTTTTGATAAAAAGCACAATCAGTCGGTGCCGCGAGATATACGTACATACTTATAAATCATCACGTTAATTTGTGTCTGCTAGTGACATATTATTTCTTTCACTCTAAAAAATGGGGTACTCCCATAACAAGAGAGCGAGACAACTAAACTACTCGGCTTTCGTTTGATCCCATGTGTCTTACTACCCGTACTCAGTCGCCGCATGACGGCGCGTTGGCACGGACATGGCATCCCTACGATTCAGTTAGTACTCATTGCGAGCTGTGTACTACGATTTCCATACAAATATGAACTAGGGTATTTTGGTACCCCCCTTCGGATAACTTGTAATTTTTGGATGTATAGAAAGGAAAAGGTTAATAAGGAAGTAGCTTTATTTCAAGAAGGGGCTTGCACGAGTCTCCTTAACCCATCCCTGAATATATTTGTAGAAGGGTGATTCATTACGGTTTACTGACAAGTGTAATATACCTACATATGTTAATAAGGCTTTGAATTGGCGCCATCCGGCGCTAGGATCAAACACGTGTATGAGTATGTTTTATAAGAAGAACACTTATCTATATTTAGTTAAATATTATTAGCATATCATGTCATTATTATCAATCACGTTCTTATTAATTATTAATGTGAATACAACAAGACGGACATAAATATCGTGGAATGGAAAAGTGAGAATCGCGTGACCAATAAAATTATTTATTGCGAAATACATACTTTGTTATAATATTCATCCTCGGATTTTTCCGATAGATTTCCGATAATTACTATGAAAAGTGACGTGTATTTTGTTGCAAATAATGCTTCAATTGATCTAAGGAATTTATTTAAATCGGTATTTGAAGTACAAATTTACTATTTTTTATTTTATACAATGTCTTGGAAAATAATTTGTTAAAAATTATTTTACATATTTATGTGGAACTGCATTTTATGTGATCAAACATTTATTTTATTTGAGCAGTGACAGGGTTTCGTCGTTACGGACATCATTCAGACCAGTCTGATGATGTTGGTAACGACGAAACTCGGTCAACGGTCAAATAAAATAAAAGTAAAAAAATCTACATACATAGTTGTTGTTTTAATATATACTTTACATTTTGTAATTAAAACTAATTTATAATGTCTACCGGTTTCGAAATGAAGAGCTTCTTAAGGAAGAAGCTGTTTGCTTCGAAACCGGTTGATATTTTAATTAAGACATGATAAGATACATAGTTGCTTTGTAAGTCATAACGAAAAATTGTTATGTATAGCATTCTACCGAGAAAAACTATATTCATGAATTATTCGGGAAGTAAAATAAAACATCTGTTCAATTGTTTTGTTTAAATATTACTCGGTGAAAAAAATTCTTTTTTTATAAAATTTGTCGTGACACGTTTGACCCTTAAATCTTGATAGAAAAAAAGATGGAGACCTCGCTCACTCCTTTCAACAACGTCATATATCAAAAATCGTAAATTTTCAGCTGTGCATGTTTTTCGGAATGCCCAGAAAATGTACTACATATATCCCAGCAAAAGCGGCATATTTTAAACTTAATATTTACCCGCTACAGGGCAGAAAGTGTCATTTTTGTATTTTAAAGAAAATGTATTGTTTAATTATTTTTTAAATATACTATACAATTTTCAAATTGAGAAAAAACATTCAGGTTTTACATAAAAAGATCTGTTGCTCAGTAAAAAGATCAATAAATGGCTTGATATTTATTTTTAAGACATTTAATAATATTTTTAAACTTTAAAAACGATCTCCTGAAAAATCAAGTTTTTTGAAATGTGACGTTGTTGAAATAAGTGAGCGACCTTGCGAGAGTAAAAGAGGCATCGGGACACCTAAAAAAAGATGGTCCGACGACATAGCCGCTGTGGGGGGTAAGGAAATAGAAAGATAAGGAAGAGGCCTATATCTAGCAGTGTAAGACTAATGGCTAAGAGGGCTAATGAAGACACTCATTTTGGGGTCTGTTGTTTTCAATAAAATGTGTAATAATGAATGATAAGTGTAACATCATTATTAACTATTTTCTTGAAAACTACACATGCTTTAGTATCATTCAGTGTCTGATGAGAGATCACTGAAAACCTGGGTTAATTCGTTGCGGATCAAAAAAAAACTAACCATCACGCCGCTTCCCCGCAGGGGTAGGCAGAGAGAATAGAACGCCACACCACTCTGTCTTTGCAAACATTCTTCGCCTCTTCCACGTTCATGCATCTCCTCATACATACCCGCCGATTGTTACGACTCCCAACCTGACCACTTTCAAGTATTTGGCATACCTGATCGTGCCAAGTATTCTCGGTCTTCCTCTGCTCCTTTTTCCAATTACATTGACCCAATTAATTTGTTATACCTTTTAATTTATATATATATAATATATATATATATATATATATATATATATATATATATATATATATATATATATATATATATATATATATATATATATATATATATATATATATATATATATAAACATAGTTACATATATATTTTCTTATTATAACTTTATTTATTTTCACTTTTTTGCGGTACCTACATCTATAATCAACCAAGCAAAAAACTTTAATTGTTTTAATAATTCAAAATTTATGCAGGTGCATTTATGCCTGGGTAGGCACTGAGAACCCAAACTACTACAAGGGGTGAATTAAAAAATATGTATTTGAAAAAAATAAAATAAAAAGAAGTAATAAAAAGTTTTAATACGTAGAGACTTTGAAACCTCGTACTTCCTCCATTGTAGCCAGAGGGTCCATATAGCGGTTTTCCTTCTCCAACTTCATTGGGAAATTCCGATTCTCACCTGAGTTCAATAACATTATATCAATTATGCATTTTATTATTTATTTATTTAAAAAAGTATAAAGTAGTAAGCATTTCTACTTTTAAAATATCTTAATACTCATATTATTTTTTGACATATCAACATAGATGAAGAAGAATATAGGAGTCTGAGTATTTACGGGGCTTACGAACAGACTTCTATATTCATCGTCATCTCTATTGAGAGTGAAAAAAGATAACTTCTATGATTGGAGATAATCATATTTGTGAACAAGTATTTTTACACACTCAAAATCTTGTTTATCTCAATACTAGTTATGCTGTTTCTTTTTAAAAAGGGATTAATCTTTTTTGCTAAGAGAGGGACCTTATAATGAAATAATAGTTTTTTATTCCTTTCGTATTATTTATTTCGTGTATTTTTTTCGATTAATATATTTAAAAAGCATTTCATTAATTTTTTAGAACTTTGATATCTTCTATTTTTTATGTCTCTAGGAAGATTATTGAAATATATATCTTTATATGTATATATAAAAAAAATTATCTAAATATTTTTCCCCATTTTAAAGTATATTTGACACAAAATATTCGTGTGTAATATTTTGTATATTTTTTATACATCTATATTTATTTATCTTATTCTTTTCTCATTCGTCAGCCTCCGTCGTTTAATGGTCAGCACGTTCGGCTACCGTACTGGAGGTCCCGGGTTCAATTCCCTGGGGGGGGGGGGTTCAAATAAATAAAAGTGATTTTTCACTCTAATATCAATTCAATATTACCCTGGAATAATACCTGTAGCAGAGAGCTAATCACCTTTTTTTCATGTGTTAACGATCAAGATAACTCTGCGTTTATATGATGCAGTGCCCTGTGCACCATCGGGGTGCAGATATGGTTTTGAATGAATGTGTCATTTAATGTTTTAATAATTACATTTAAAAAATATCTGGGAATTTAACAGAACAGTTATACGTACACGTAGCGTATTTTAAAATAAGTACTTGTACTGTTTTAATTACAAAATTCCACATTTGTAAAAATACCTGGAAGAGGGACGCAAAGGAAAAAAAGCGAATAGAGGAAATATATTTAATTTTTTTATTTTTTATTTAATTCACATAAACGCCCGGAAGGCTTTGAAAAGTTAATTTCAAGGGACAAAAATATAAAGTTGTTTTAAGAATAAAGACAAGCACATTATATTACAAAAAGTAAGTTCTTCATTACATAAAATTGTCACTAAATTATATAAATAATCTTGCTGACAGAAGTATAAAATTTTTTGTTATCACTTAGTAAGAGCAAACAATTTACTATAGTATAGTTCTCAATACTTGTTTTATGAATTTCTAAAGAAGTATATTTTTAGCATCTTTCAGTGGGGCAAACGTCACCGCCCCCAAATTTTCAGGTGAGATACTGAAACGTAAGGCTGCGCTAAGGTTGCCGGAGGATTTTCCCCTGTCCGCGACGGCAGAGGGGGGGTGGGGGGATCGCGCTGCTATATATATACGAGCGCGAGACCCATCGGGCATTACGCGCAACACCTTCGTCCGGCACACTTCTTAGAAGAGTGAATTTGCCACTGTACACACAGCCTTCGCGAACTCGCAAAACTAGCGAAACACGCAATCCTACAACCGCGAAATAACCAATAAGAAAAAAAAAACATTTTAATCTTAAATTTTTTTTAAAAAACATTATTTTTTCTTTGCCTTGATTTTTCTGTCATTTCTTTCTCGACGTTTCGGAACTCGCTTCAAAGCTCGTTCTGTTACTGTTCTCGTACAAGTGAAGTGTTATCAATAGATTTCAAAGATAATCCTGCGTTGACAGCGGAGCTCACGTGACATTTTTTTTATCTGTGGATTTTTGTGCAGTGATTTTTGAAAAGTTTCATTTATAACGGATATCCTGGCTTCAGCGAGGAGTTTTCACACTAGCCGTCGGAATACTGTAAGTGAATTTGATGAATTAAAAATATTTTTACAATTTATTTTATATATTTTTTTCATTCAAACATTCGTTTGATAATGCCCTAACAAGGCGAAACATTTGTCACAATATGAGTTTTTTTTATGTATTTTTGTTAGTAAAATACAACTTAGTAGACTCAAAAAATCTGTGTTTGATTTTAAAATTAATACAAATATTTTTACAAGTTTACATTTTAAAAAATAATTATTATTACTTACCTTTGGTTTTTAACCAAATAACCAAAAATTCCTTTTAAAAATGGGTTATACAAATAACAATTAAACAAATGATTTCTTAACTAAAGTTTAAACTTTAGTTAAGAAATCATTTGTATAATTGTTATTTGTATAGCCCATTTTTAAAAGGAATTTTTGGTATAATTTATTTAATATTTTTTTTTTGAAAAAGGGAAATATTTTTGTTTTTATTATTTACAATTTTTTTTAAATTCATACTATTTCTGTGTGCTTAAGCGGCTAATTATTAGAAATAGGTATCAAATTGTGGTAGAGTGGGTTCGAACCGAGAAACTCTGACTTAAGAGACCACCCGACTTTTAGGACGTATTCAAATAATTAAAAAAAAAAAAATATAACTTTTACGTACCTTTAGTTTAAAATAAAAAAACAAAAATGTAATTTTAAATGCGTTAAAAAATTTAATATTTATGCAAATGATTACTCGACTTAAGGTTTGAATATTACATATGTATTTAGTACGTATTCAAAAGAAGTAAAAAAGCTTATTATAATTTAAATTAGTAATTGGATGACATCAGTGTAAGGAACTTATGATTTACATATCATTCACGGTACTTAATTATCATTTATTAATGTATATTTTAAAATTATATCATGTTTTGTATGGTTATCTGAATTTTGATTTGTGTTGTAAGATTTATTATTATTGACTTTAAATCAAGAGAAATAAACGGAAAAATAAAGTCATGTAGTAAAAAATACACTTATTTAAAAGTTAAAGTAAAATGATAATGTTAAACAGTATATAAAATATACACATGTATGTTTTCTTAAGTAAACTGAAATTTTATCACTTGAAAAATATTTTTCAAACTTTTAAAAATATTTCTTAAGACATTGATTTTTACAAGGTAAATATTCAATATTCGTTTGTAAAAAAATACTCATTGGAAGAATATGCCTCAAGTTTGTGGTTTCGTGGTAGTATTACGAGCTTCTGATCCCGAGATGTACATATTACTGCCTCAAGGGCGCTTCCACTAAACTTTAGTCCAAACAACACTGGAGTTACTTCCGTACGTTGAAAAGATCGCGAATCTAATATTGAGATTATTTAAGTATTTCTTTTTTCCTCAAAGAATTCGTAAAAATTACCAGTGCCCAGTTACACAATATAGCACGAGTACAAATATGCTACCCCGAGTGACTAGTATACTGTAGTAGTAAAATTGTAGGTTTTATTAAACCAGTTAAATTGCTACTACTACTACTACTAGTACTAATAGTAGTTGAGTGACTTAACTAATGGATTGCTGGTGGTCTTGTTATCTTATCTTATATTACCTACTATTTCTCCTACACTTCCTTTTCCCACATAACAGGAATCTTCTTCACTCTGCGCACGCATATACGGTATCTGAATCCCATCAAACATTTTCCTTTGCTAAATCCTTTTTTAGAATTTGGAGCGCAGAATCGATCATTTCGCATTCATATTTTGCCCCATAATCGAGTTAACATCTCGTCGATGCCTTGTGCACCATTTTGTTGGGATATTTTCACTTTCCTTCCTCCCTATCCTTTTCCTTCCTAGGTTTTAATTTAAATACTTTTTTACTTAGTAAATATACCACTATTTCATAAAATTTATTATAACACGCGTTTCAATGGATCATTTTGAAAATGATGCGGAACGCATCAAATTGGTATTTGCCAAGGAAATTTTAATTTTTAAATGTACAGATATCGCCATAAATTGACAGTCGAATCAATTTTTGAAATAATTATTAGTGTTCGAATAGTGAAATAATGAAAGAATGCAAGGCTGAGATAAGCATTAAATATAAAATTAAGAATATTAACATTATCGATGGTTTGTAAGTGTGGAACGAATGAGTGAGGAAAGAAGGGTAAAACATATTTGAGAGGCGAATATACATAGTTCGACATAGGAACAGAGGAAGAAAAGGACCGACGAAAAACATGACCAAGTATTTCAAAAACTTGAAAATGGCCAGGAGTCGGAATAATTGGCGGGTATGCATGAGGATATACATGCATGCGGAAGAGGCGAACATTGCTTGTAATTATAGAGGTTTTATACTGGGTAAACTCTCTGGTCATTCATTCCACGTGCCAAAATCATATTGACATACCTTTTTTAATTTTATCGATGGTGCTTATCTTAGCCTAACAAAAGCTTCTTAGCGAAAGCTAAACGGAGTCCAGATTCCAACCCTATTATCGATAGTGTAAAGGCAAAGGGGTACACCTGTCTCAGACCAAATTTTACAGGAGAACAAAAACAAACTTGTGAAATTAAATAACTCATTTGTTTTGTGTATTTTTATACGTCCATATCCTAATAAAACTAAATAAGTATTACTACTACAGCTATATATTTTTGCTAGATTATGGAATACAGTATTTTAGACATTTTGTGGAACAAACTTAGAAAATAAAAAATTTGACAGATATACCCATTTGCCATTACACTACCGTTATATGGAATTGAAGTACGGAGTTGGCAAATGAAGGACGAAAATAGACTGAATGCAGTTGAAATGTGTTGTATGATAGATATTCGAATGGCGATATAAGGAAAGAATGCAAGGGCAAAAGATAAGTATTTTCGATCAAATTAAGAAAGGTGTGTTGAGATGGTTTGGTCAAGTTAATCGGATGAGTGAAGAAAGGACAGTAAAACTGATTTATGCACACGCATCATCAATTAGCTCAATAAAAAAAAAACAATAATAAAGTAACGACTCATTCTAAGAGGTCTTCATTAATTTCGGTTTTTAATTCGATCACCCACGTCTATTGTTCTGTATTCGACTTGGAGCATTTTCAAAAGTAGTTGCCACAGGTCTCGTAACACGAGGGAGCCAATATCTTTACTCGTTCGGCTGATGTAACAAAATGTGGTGTGATGGCAGACGCCAATCGAATGGCGATACCAAACAGCAAGTGCGGGCCACAATAGCAGCCCGTGGCCCACTGAGGTGCCGCCGTATCCGCTGGCCGGGAGTAAAAGTGTCGGCGAACTTTCACCGAGAGTACTATTCGTATCATAGGCCATTTGCTGCGTTTGTTATCTTACTATGTAGGTACAGTCGCAACAGGAAATCAAAGATGTGCGCATTATTTAGGGGTTGCGTTCATTGCCGTATTCAGAAAACCTGGTAATATTTGACCTTGTAACGACAAGTGTATAATTAAAACTTATTAATGGCGATCCTCTCCTTTTATAAACTACGCTCATACATTTGGACGTCTCAACGTAGATAGGTCGTTGTGTTTTCAATTTTTTTTTTATCAGAAAAAAAAACTATTAGATTTTTAAAAAGTATCTATATATAATAGATGAAGAGGGTTGTGGATGTCTGGAAATTTGCAGGGCTAACGATCTGGCGTTGTCTGGTTCAAGTGATCACTTTTTACACGTGTAGCACTCACCATCACACTAATCAAGTTTTTGAAACGTAATATAAAATAATATTACAAACAATCACTAATATAAAATGGCATATCATTGATTTTTCGCCAATTTTTCGTTATCACTTAAATAAAATAATATTTAATTATTATTTCTTAAATTTTGAAATCCTATCAATTATATAAAATAGTACATTATTTATATTCCACAATAACTTCATATTGTCACTAATTTAAAATAACGTTTCATTTATGGTTCCCCTATATTTAATTTTAATCACTAATATAAAATAATTAACATAGATTTTGTGGTCTCGTGGTAGTGTCGCGGACTCTTAAGTCTTAAGTTGACTCTTGACTTTTAAGTTTCTCGGTTCGAACCCACTCTACCACAATTTGATACCTATTTCTAATAATGAGCCGTTCAGGCTCACAGAAATAGTATGAAATTGAAATTCTTGCGTAAATAATAAAAACACAAATATGTATCTTTAAAAAAAAACAGTTTTTACGCCGGCAGATGTTAATGACAGATTTAAAAAAATAATTAAAATCAAATATAAATAAGTAAATATCTAAAATTGGTGATAACATAAAATAAAATTTCTCTTGACAAATTGAATCGTTCATCATCTCCAAAACATCCCTATTATTCAACCCACTACCAGCTACCAGTATGGGGTTGGCATGTTTGACTGAGAATTGTGTACATGAGTATAATAAATTACAAACCATACTGGTAGATAAAATACCAGTATTGTTATTAATATCTTCAGACTGTAAATATACATTGTGTTAGTGTGAAGCGGTTACCGAATTACAGACTATTGAGCTAACGACATTTGATTATTTATGGTGTTTCACATAGGAAATCAAATATTGTATTTAACAAGAAAAAAAGTCCATATAACATTGATGGAAAGGCTAATTTGAGAAAATCATATTTTTATTCTTAATTTCATTAATTGATTCGGCAGTCAGTTTGTGGTAATATCTTTACATTTAAAATTTTAGTTTAACTCGGTAAATACCACGATTTCTTTAAATATATCTTGACACGTGTTTTGATGCTTTCCGCATCATTTTCAAACAATGCGGTGTTATTTTTATTCACATCATTTCGGATTTTAACCTCACTAGTCCGCCTCCATAGTGTAGTGGTTAGCGCGTTAGGCTACCATGCTGGAGGTCCCGGGTTCGGGACATCCAGCATGGTAGCTCTACTATTTATTTAATATTACCCTGGACTGGTACCTGAAGCGGAAGGTTGATCACCTTTCCTTCGCGTATTTAACGATCAAGATAACACTATTTCTATACGATGCAGTGCCCTATGCACCATTAAGTGTGGATAAGGGTTAGAAAGTCAGTGTAAGTTACATCTATACAATAAAAATGTAGTAGTGTTTTGCTCGTTTTTAACACTTCTTATGTCTTAAAAATATATGTATTTATCTTTTTTACAAAAATCACGAACTAAAAAAACCGTCTTAATGTGATATTGCAAAAAATAAACTAGCAGTATATGATTCTAACCTTAATGTATGAAAGTGAAGCATAGAGTTGGCAAAAGAAGGATGAACGTAGACTGAATAGTTATTTATGCCGTGGATCACCATTTTTATGATGTTAAACAGGGATGTGTAATGTCTCCATGTTTTTAAAAGTACGAAGAAGTAATAAAAATTTATTGTGTGTGTTTGCTATATTGATGAAACAAAAAATGAATACATAATTTTTGATGAATATTACGATCTACAAAAATGTAAAGTAATATTTTTATAAAAAAATATATATTTATAACAAGGTTAATTATTGCATCAGTGAAAGAGTTACCAATTAATTAATAAAAACCGCTAATTTGCGGTTTCACACGGTAATTTATTTTTAAGATTTTACTCATAGTAACGCAAAACCACAATGTGAATTGTAACACTATTTTTATCTTCGTCGGTTTATTTTATGTCATTCATTTATTTATTTCAAATGTCTACAGTTTCAGCGTAAATATTATCTAATAGAATGGAGTGTGCACAAAAATGATGTAAAACAGATAAAAAGCTTCTTTCATTTCAGCAATAGATGTCTCTAGTGAAATTAAAGTGATGCAAGTACAATGTTTCGAAATCAGATCATATATATAGAACTTCCAAGAATTTGAGTAGCATGGTTGTCAATCATGGGTAGAATTGGTGAATGTTACACGTGTTGCAAGTGATCACTTAAACCAGTCCATGACGGTTGTAAGCCCTGTAAATGCATGGTCTTCCATATTCTCCTTCATCTATGTTGAGATATCAAAAAAAATAAATCAATAACTCCTGTAATGGGAGATAATTCAGATTTGTTAAGGTCACACTCAAAATGTAGCATTATTATAAGTTATTAGTTTCTAGAAGGTCTTGCAAACGTTTTGTCAAATAAAGATGTCTGGATAGCACAGTAGGGAACGAATTGTGTACAATACAATTGTATTTGTATTTTCTATTGTTAGCCAATGGTCAAATAAATAAACAAATAAGTGTCAACCTTTTACGGGTTTGACCGACGTGACTAAACCATTGTATTTTAGGGTGCCATCGCCAAAATAAAACATTGTGGGCATACTGTAAAAATTCAAACAATTGTTTAGTAGCCTGTAGAGAGGAAATGTCCTAAGTAAACACTACTTAGGGAATTTGGGTTATAAAAGTAAACATATTCTCTCTTATCTTGTAATAGTTATCTCTGTTATTATCATAAATAGTAAACAATATACTTGATTTATGATAGTGTTTTTAGTTTAAATTCTTTTTAGACTTCGTAGTTTAGTGCTATGCGCGTTTGGCTACCGTGCTGGTGATCCCAAGTTCGATTCTGAAATAAATATCAGAGCTTTTTTACTCAAAGTAATTTTTCATTCGAATATTTATTCAATATCACCCTGGACTGGTGACTGATTTAATTGCCTTCACGTATTTGAAATTATTAAAAAATGTATCGATTTGATTTAGTGCCCTTTTCATTATTGAATGTGGATAAGAAAAGGGGACAATATAAATTTTAGCTTTTTTTTAACAGTTCTAAAATTGTCACGCTTTGGCCATATTAATTTTACTATATAAATTGGCTTATTCAATATTAACATAAATTTTTAATTATAAATGAATATTATTATTGAATAAGCGGTGTCCTCAATAAAACATAATAAATAATAATAATAATAATAAATTTGGATAGTTTATATAGCGCCATTTTCGTAAAATAATACCTCAAGGGCGCTTCATTGTGAATGAATTGGGGAAAATATTATGGTGGAAATGATTTAGCAAACAAATGTGATTTTAGTTTTATCTGAACATCATCTCACTCTTACTATTTCTAACTATTAACATACACAAATGCATGGGTTTAGAATAATTCTCAGCAGAAAAATCTCCCAACCGACAGGACTGATGTTATGGTAGTGGTGGTACCTTCATAATTCAAGAACCAATTGAGGAAAATAATAAAATCATGAAATAATATTTGTAAATGAAATAGGACATATTAGATAATATATATTATCTTTTTGAATGATAGAAGCTTTTGAGAGCTTTCAAGTAGATTGATCATCAAAATGCAATGAAGTTTTTTTCTTAATTTTTAATACAGGGGTTGAATTGACCCCTAAATGTGCAGTATTCACTCTGTGAATATGGTCGGTCGGTATTGGTATCCCCACGTGGTTTCCATGTGCAAACATTTGAACATACAAACTGACACTGTGGTCTAGGGCACGTTTTTCAATATGTGTTTGATTAAATCTTAAAATTGTATTATTTTATTATTATTCTATTAATTTTATAAATAATATGAAGAAAAGTATTTGATAAACCTGATCATGCCAAGTTTTTCTCAGTCTTCCACTGCTTTTTTTTCCAACTACATTCGCCTCATCAATTTGTATTACCGTTTTTTCCTCACACATACGCTCTATATTTCCAAACAATCTCAACACACCTTTTTAAATTTTATCTGTAATGCTTATCTCATCCTTGCATTCTTTCCTTATATCACCATTAGAACATCTATATCATACATCCTTTTGCCGCACATTCATCTGAGAGAACGCATTTTGAATGAATTCACTCTACTTTCACACTTCTTTTGCCAACTCCATGCTTCGCTTCCATATAATAGGGTTGAAAAACCACTCTTATCATTATTTAGTAGTTAAAAACACAAATTTCAAACTTGCTTTGAGAAAAGTGTTCTCCCTTCCATGTGTTCCCACAAAATATATGATTCTGGGTATAAAGATGAATTGAATCGGATTCTTCACAAAGGTCCTGCCGCATGTACGCTAATATATGACACCCTGTATAATAAATATGTCACAAGGCTAATGTCGTATGTGACAAGTGGCACGTCGCGATCATTTAACTTTAACCGTTTTTTTGTTTTTTTTTTCTACTACTTAGAAAGATAAAAATGGTACCATTGGTATGGATTCTGTTAAGTTGCAAATAAAGGTTGATAAATTAATTTTATATGATAGGAAGAGTATCTTGAATTGAAAATTCAATATACTCAACAAATCAAATAAAAGCCATACTTATTAAATGTATATTTCATTTAGTAAATATTTTTCTGTTATATAATTTACATAGCGTAGTTTTCGTGTAGAGTTAACTTAGGGGCGCTTTGCAATTTACAGTAATTTTTGCGAGATACATACTATATACACAAGAAAATACATATTTATAAACAAATAATTTTTTTAAATGGAGTCTTTAAAAAAAACAATGTTTGAAAAAAATAACACAAGAAAAGAAAGATTAAAAAATAATATATATAAATATAAACTCTTAATAGTTTACCCATTCCTTTATTATGCCTTTGCTCCGGATTTTAGTTTGTCCTCTTAAGCTCCCTTGAGGCGGTATTTTACAAAAATGGCGCTACATAAATTATTTTAAATGATTATTATTATTTATTACTTTTCCGGCAAAAAATTAAAAATGCTTGAAGCTATGAATTGTTAAGTTATTTGTTACACTTCCATATTTATTGTTAACTCTTGGGCCCATCAACCCTTCGTTGTGGAAATGAATATAACTATTGTAGCAGCGCTGAAGTTGAACCCATAAGGTCTGACTCAGAGACCACGATACTAACCACGGGACTACAACCGGACTCAATTATATTTATTTATAAATAATGACACCTCATTACTTGACTTTCTTAAAATGTTTAGTTACACCCATCGACTCGTATTGTTGAATAGTGTTATTACAAAGTAAAATCTAATTTTAAATAATTCTGATTTGGCACTAACTTTGTGGGATAACTGTGTGTTTGTATTTTCATCTGTTGATGAAAACACCTGTAGTTCTCGAAACTTGTTGTATTGACATAATTATACCCAAAAGTGGTATCATACGAGTATTTTCATTTTCGTATATTTAAATCAATTCAAGAAAGTGTTTTATCGAGACATTGTATCTAAATGTATTTGATTAATGATGTTTTTCACAACTTTTAGAGAGTGTTCAAATACTTGTTCACATATTTGCGTTTTATTCACTTTGGAGTTATTTTTTATTGTTGCACGTGTGTAAAGTGATCCCTTTTTTTTCATTTTTTTTTCTTTATTTAAAATTTTATTTGCGTTACATAAATTCAAAAACAAAAAATATTTATAAAAAAAAAAAAAAAGATCCCACAAAGGCATGGCCTGTGTGTGGGTATACAAAATAAATAGTCATAGTACAGGGTATAAGGGTATAGAACTTAACCGGCCTATGAAAGGTCATAAGCCCTGGAAATACCCAAACTTCCATATTTTTCCACATCTTTTTGGAGTTTTTTTTTACATAATAAAAAATGTTGAAAACAAATCTATAGTTAATATTAAATGGTTTCAAAACATCAGAAGGTGGAGTTGTTTAAAACTTGTTATAGATTTTAATCTTTAAACAAAGTTAAAAAAATGGACATAAAATTTCAAATCTTATGAAAACATGTACTCGCTTTGAGCATTAATATTAAATTCTATATGATATAACTACCCTCAAAGTCCATCATGAATACGCGTATAACCGATTAAATTTGCTGTTAATTTAATAAATTTGAACATTATTGTTGGAGGACTTTTATCTTTATTGTACATAATGAAGTGCTCCCACTATAGCACGCATAATGACGAACATAAACGTCTTTTAATGGCTATTTCTTTTTACCTTTATGTCCTCTAAACTACGAGTACCTACGAGAGTGACCACTAATTAACACGCTAACGGTTTTTATGATACTCTTCGTTATTAGCACTTTCCCATACTAATTAATCAAAAGCTCGCTTTGTAATATGCAGTTATTATTTAGTGCCAGTTGAAAATAAATGTCCCTAATAAAATTTTAAATAATGGCAGATCTAGGGTCGTAAATATGGATAAGGTAATAAATAGATCAAGAGTGGATCTGAAATCATTTTCCCAAATTCAAAAATCAGAAAAAATATTTTTAATTTTTTTCTTTATAATCTATTAAACTTTCACGATTTCTTCAGTGCATTAAAAGAATTGTACAAATATTCTAGATTTATTAACAGTAAATTGTTTTATATCTAGCAACTTTATAACTCTTCCTAATCTTTTCAATTATTCCTGGTTCAGCCTTACATTCCTTTCTTAAATCTTCGTTTTTAATTCTGTCTTAAAATGATTTTCCACACATTCGTCTGAGGGAGCGCATTTCAACAGTGTTCAGCTTTAATCCTTCCTTTGCCAGTTCCATGTTTGTATATATATATATCCGCCTCCGTAGTGTAATGGTCAGCATGCTCGCCTACCATTCTGGAGGTCTCGGGTTCGATTCCGAGAGGTGTCATAAATATAAGTGATTTTTTCACTCTAATATTTATTCAATATTACACTGGACTGGTACCTGAAGTGGAGGGCTGATCACCTTTCCTTCATGTGTAATCGATCGAGATAACACTGCGTTTATTATT
This sequence comes from Brachycentrus maculatus, assembly GCF_059751285.1. NCBI lineage: Eukaryota > Metazoa > Arthropoda > Insecta > Trichoptera > Brachycentridae > Brachycentrus > Brachycentrus maculatus. Next base: position 1,486,013 of record NW_028280910.1, read on the forward strand.
ATTGAAAAACGTCGTCAATCGGCTGAGTCTGAAGGCAGGAAAGTGGAGCTGACATATTGTTGGGCTTTCTTCTCGGTCTTCTTGGGCTGGAGCATGACCAAGATGTTGGACAGGACGCCTCACTGTGTCATGGTAGTGCCGGAGAACAGCTTGTTAAGGTCCCATCATTGTGGAAAACTAATAAAATACATATATACCTTATATAAATATAACCTAAATTAACTAATAGATAACACTGCGTTTATATGAAGCAGTGCCCTATGCACCATTGGGGTGCGGAAAGGGATTATTATATTACTTTATATATATTTATATATATATATATATATATATATATATATATATATATATATATATATATATATATATATATATATATATATATATATATATATATATATGTATATATATATATATATATACTCGTATATGTACATATATAATTTTTTGCTATACTTACGGGTGTTACTAATTTTGTGGCTTAAAAGGTAATGACGTCGCAATATCTCATTAGTGGTTTTAGAGAAATATTATTTTTAGCTCGGGTTGTTTAAGTTTTTAATATTTCCTTCTCGGAAGATCTAATTGTAGAAGAATTTATGATTCCAGGAAGAAAAAATCCGCTCATTTGATCCCACGTTCTAGACGCTAATTGCCATTGACTAACTAGTTACTCATTCGAGTATAGAATAGTATAGTGTATATAGTACGGTGTAGTATAGTGCTTAAACTTGTATTGAAATAAAAGAAAGATTGCAAGGGATAAGTGATAAAAAAAAATTAAAAGGTGTGTCGAGGTGTTTTGGAAACGTGGAACGAACAATTGAGGAAAGAACGGTAAAACAACTACATACATAGGGCAAATGTAGTTGCAATCCTCATCATTTTGTTTGCATCGAAATACGTGTCGAATAGTTTTTATGTAAATGTGCTATTACTACGTTACTGAGTTATTATTTTATGTTCTTCATCATACATGAAGAAGAATATGGAAGTCTGGATATTCATAACTCAAGTGTTCAATTAACCAGGCCATGACAGGTTTTAAGCACCGTAAATACCTAGACTTCCATATTCTTCTTCATATATGTTGGCATGTCGTTAATGTAATATTATTATTATTGAAATGTAGTATTCCGGCTTTGATTCACACTCGATTCTAATTATATATGTGTGATTTCACATCGGGTACATTAAATTATTCCGTTTCTTTTCGTCTACTGTAAAAACGAAAATTTCATTGAGTCATATAATGTCATGCGTCAGAGCTACACACGTACTACATACCTTTACATGTGTGTGTATCAAATACGTCACTACTCACACAACCATGGTCAATTAATAAGTACTTGGTACCAGTGGCGAGCAGTGTTTTAATCGGGTAGGTATATGGTTGAAAAACAGCGTGTTAATTGATATAACGTTGTTACAAATATACATATAATATGTCTTCATTTTAACGTAGATGAAGACGAACATAAATGTCTTGGTATTTACGGGGCTTATGACCTGTTATAGATTGGTTTAAGCGTAGTTATTAAACCAGCCTGTGACAGATCGTGAGCTCTGTAAATACCCAGACTTCGAAAGAGTGATCTAAATTTTATGAATTTTATTATTTTGTTCACAAAATTTTGAGTGTATCCTAATCCTTGTTCACAAATCTAGGTTTCTTAAACTAAAGCTCACACAACATTTTAATGTGTCCAAATACTTGTTCACAAATCTGGGTTTCTCTACTTCGTAGTAATTTTTATACGTTTTTTTATTTAGTTTCATGTAAAAATAGCTCTTGAGTGGAGAAACCCAGATTTATGAGCAAGTATTTGGACACACTCAATGTCGTGATTAAAAAAAAGGTAAAATTATAAGCTGCATTAAATTTCAAAATCATGTTTTCAGGCGTCTCCCAGTGTTAAAAATAATCCGGTTAGGATTTTTCATACATCTGAATCAAATGGTATCTGCTAAATAAAAGCTTTCTCAAACTAACTATAGATGGTTCCAGTGAACTGACGTATAAAGCGTCATGAGATTTATGATATATGTAGGAGTTCCAAAAAATTGAGTAGTGCGGTTGTCAATCATGGGTAGAATGGTGAATGTTGCACGTGTGTAAAGTGATCACTTAACCAGCCTTTTACATGCCGTAAGCCCTGTAAATGCCCGGACTTGTATATTCTTCTTCATCTATGATGATATAAAAGAATGATATTAAAATTACACTAAGAAAGGGATGATAATGGTGAAAAGTGAGGTTTCCACATATGAACTATTAAAATTACAAAATTTTCTAAATTTAACCTAAAATTTGGTGGTGTAAAAAGTCTACGTAATCGGAAGCCATGTATGACGAGATGTATGGACGGGAAGGAAGCTAGGAGTGAAGAGTGTGGCGTTTCGTCCTCTCTGCCTACGGAACGGCGTGATCGTAGTATTAGTCGTAAGTATTCTAGATTTTTTGGAATCCCTTTGCAAGTCCAAAGGTAAAATCTTAAGCTTACAAACTGACTGCTTTTTTAAGATACACACATAGAATCAACAAGATTTTATTTGTATTTTGTGTGCGATATCGTCTGGGTTTGTTGCAATTTCGTCCAATCGATGGCTATGTGACGATGCTGGTCACACCCGTTTACCTTGTGAGATCTTGTAGCACTTTTACACACATGTTCTGAACCTATACTTCAATATACACATATATCTGTACTTATTAAAACATTATAAATGTATATACAACATAACTGGTATTATGCCGAGCCTCCCAGGGTCAATACTAGTTCAAAACTCGACGCGTCATCTCTTCTTCTTCTTCTTCCGAGACTTCACCATTTAAAGAAGGATGGCCTTCATACTGGAATACCTCATTACCTATATTTTCAGCAGGCTAAATCCTAGTTCATGCTGGGGAGCCAGGACTTCATCTTCTGTGCTTCAATTTCCCCATCATTATTTCCTGGGGAAGTTGGTGTACTTCATATGTGTATTGTGATGTGCCTCGAGTCCAACAAAAATTTTGCTCCTATTTTCACCTGTTTATGATGAGAACATCCGCAGTTATCGAAATTAGTCGAGTTTACAAAAATCAATTTAAAAAGTGGTTTTCAACAAGTGATTTTAAAATGTTGTTTTTAACAAGAACTAACGTTACTAAAAAAATCTGGTACAGGTATGTAAAAAGGTTTTTTTGCTGGAAACCGTTAGTTCTACACCTTAAATATTACTCAATTTGAGATCTTAGCTAAATTTAGCACGATGACACCTTCGGATTTTAGTTTGGGCGATCTTAGTACATTTCGGAACATCAAAGTGAATATGTCGTTACATAAAAAAAATACCCCTGTGTTTAAATACGAATCAAGTTTTTTTAATGCGATTGAAAATTTGAAAGAAAAAACTGAAACGACCTTACTAATTTTAACGCATTCGTGGTACAATGGAGACTGCGCTGTACGGACAAGCTACGAACCCAAATAACTTTTGCATAAATTTAAATTAAAAAATTAATAATTGCAACAATGCTTCAATATTTTCAAACAGTAACTTAATTTAAATTACAAGTAAATACTGTGTAACATTTAAAAAAAAAAGAAATTATAATTATTAATTTGAAATATTAATGGTATAATATTAAAATACTTGAAAACGGTCAGGTTAGGTCTCAAAATAATCGGCGGGTATGTATGAGGAGATGCATGAACGTGGAAGAGGCGAAGAAAATTTTCAATGACAGAGTGGTATGGCGTTCTGTTCTCTTTTCCTAGTTTCTTATATTGAAATATAAATAACAGACACATTTTGACATCTCAACATAGATAAAGAAAAATATGGGAGTCTTAGGCTGGTTTAAGTGACAATTTTACACACTTATAACATTGACCATTCTACCCATGATTGAGAATCTCACTACAAAATTTTTTGGAACTCATATATTACATATTTTACATATGATATGCCATAGAAACTGCCGCGAACTCATACATCAAGCGAAGAATAGTAAAACATCCATTCAAGTATAGCTCCAGTTCAACCTAGTAGATCCCCAATATTTTTTACTCGCTTTACCTCCAGTATGTAGAAATCGATACTCGGGGTCATCAAATCAATATATTTTACATATTAAAAGCATTGTTAAGTTTGTGATTTAGTAATATAACACTCTCCTTATCGTTCATCTTCACTTTATGTAATACCGCTTAAAAGTGACTTTTGAAGTGGTATTGAATAAAGTAAACGATGAATGACAAGGAGAGTGTTATTTCACTTTGGAAATCTTTGCTTTAGACCGTGATCTGTATAGAAATATAACACTCGTCGGCTCAGTAATTCACTCAATCTAGGTACGTTTTTGCGGTTTGGTAATATGATATTAATATATAAATATATAATTGTTATTTGCTTATAATGATCGTATATAATAAATGTATTTCTAATAATAGATCGTGAACTACTCCGGAATGCGCAGAATCATGATTCATGATTTGTTTTAATGATTTTTCTGGGTACGTTGATTTCTTCGTTTTTTTACGTTAAATCAACTTGTGTAGAGTCATAGATTGTATTGTACAGGCATTTCCATCAGAGTTGAACTAAAAAACTTATCGTCGGTTTATTTGATGAATTGGCGTATTTCGTAGAATTCCATAATCATTTTTTATTATTTTTTGTGAAATATATCGTATATGTACCTACATATAAATACAAAAATGCATTCATTAAAGATACTAAAAATGCAATACCGAACAATTCCAAAAAAAACATAAATATTTGGGAACCAGATATGAACTTCAATAACCTTCTTTCATATACAAAAAAATGAAGATATTGAAATGCTTAAAAATGAATTATATACATTTTAATCGAAGAAAAAAACACATTTCAATACATTTTAAATGATCTTACACATAAACTCCTGATCATTTATACATTCCTTTATTTTGACTTTGGTCCATATTTTTGTTTGCCCTCTTACCTCCGTCGGCAACAAATAAAAAAATGCTCGGAACTATGTATTGAAGTGTTCTACTATACTTATTGTTCACTCTTGGAACCATCAACCCTTCATTGTGGGTGAACCCGCTTCACAGTTGTGCACAAGATTAAATTTATACTTTTCAAAAATTGTATGACAAAAAAAACTATATAGTTGTTGTATTATTATATAAGCTATTGTTTCAACAAGAAATGCTTATTGCTGTTTGAAAACGATTGTCAAATATACGATACAAATTACCTAGATAATATTAATTTTACCAAAATGATAAAAAGGCAGCTAGCAAAATTATAATTCCATCAACTGATTCGGCAGTCACTTTGACAAATCTATCCATTTTTAATTTAAGTTTTAGTTATTAAATACCACTATTTGTTTTGGAAATGATGCTGAATGCATTGCAGATTTTAAGAAGTAGTGGTGTTTACTAAGTAAAATTCAAATTAAAAAATATAATTAATTTATATTATAATTATAATTCATTTATAAAACTTTCGTATTAATTACTTTATCCCCTTTTTCTCGTAACTCAAATTTACCACCAGTTCACAGTTATACTGTTATGTTGGATACTTTCAAGTCTCGATTATTTCGCAGTTACTCGCCACATGAACACTGAGTAAAAAGTTAATATTATTCTGTCTTCGTTACGTAATTGTTACTATTCAATACGTTGACCTTTTTATTATTAGTTCTTGTTTTGATTGTCACTTTTCCCAGCTATTATTACACAGTGTCCCGATATTGGTAGACATACTGGCAGCTCATTCGTTCACAAGAAAACAACTAGGAATGAAATATATCATTCACAACATTTTAAGTATGTAAAAATACTTGGATTTTCTATATTTTTTTCATCTGGATCTTCTCCACATATTTTTAGATTTCGACATCTCAACATAGATGAAGAAGAATATTGGGAAAATGTTTTGAATAAAAATAACTGTTCAAATTATGAGGTACATACAAAATTCATGTATGTTGAGATGTCATAATGTAAGAAATTTATTTATTAATAAACTTCCAAAAATGTATTTTCAGGAATCAATTTTTTTTTAATAAAGTATTTTTATATCATCTATTTTTTTATTAATAAAAACGGACTATTTTTGCAATAAAAGTGTTTTAGCAATTTTCGCAAACATACCACATAAGAAAAATCTCAGCACCAAAATGGTTAATCAAGATTATATTGCGTCAATGCAGTGCCTTATGCATCACTAGGCATAAGGATTAGAAGAATAGTAAATGGGTAGGGTACTTAGGATCGCATATCCGTATTCGTAAAAGCTTATATGAGTTGGACACACTCGGAATTTGCGAGCAATTCGGAGTCCTTCGAACTATGAGTCAAGAATTATTTTATACTAGACTGTCTACCAATAAATTGTGCATATAACCATTCAACTTTTCATGTTAGAATGATTTTATGCTAAAAAATAATGTTACGAAAATTTTCCTTTGATTTTCGGGTAGGAACAGAAAATTGCCAGTGCAATAAATTAACTTACTCAATTTTAAGACGATTTTTTTGTTATTTATCATTTGACATAATTTAAGAGCTGAGTCCACAGCCAACTGTACGGATTTTCCAACAGTAATTTTCACAAATCTGCCATCACGCGATAACCATTTTCACTCGGATTTAATATTAAAATCAACGCCGTCTATATAACAGAATAAATAACTTCAATGTCACAGCAAAGTCACCCCATCTTTTGCGAAATCCACGTTAAAACAAAAGTTTTATTTGAACTGAAATAATTGTTTCTAATTAAAAAATCGTTAATTGATTCGGAAGTCTCTTTTTGGAAATATCTATCTAATTTATATTTTCCTTCACATGGTAAATATATTAATTAATATAGCGGTATATTAATTAAGCTGTATATTTTAATATACCGCTATATTAAAATCTAATGTGTTAATAGACGACGTGTCTATCGATCTAAGTATGTAAAGTAATCAAGTTAAAATAAAAGGTTCTCTGCAAAATAAAAGATTTCTCATTCCAACCTCAGATGGCTCTAGTAAACTTACACGTAAACCGTCATGAGATGTTAATTTCACGATTAGATATATGTATTTGCTTAGATATATTATTTTAGATATATGTAGGTATTCCCATATTTGAGTAGTGTATTTGTCAATCATGGGTAGAATGGTAAATTGCACGTGTGTAAGTGATCACTTATCCAGCCTATAACAGGTCATAAGTCCTGTAAATACACAGATTTCCATATTCTTCTTCATCTATGCTGTTATGTCTAAAATATTTCATGGTATCGATTGACATTTTGTTCACTCCTTTCAACAACGTCATATATCAAAAATCGTAAATTTTCAGTTGTGCATGTTTTCGGAATGCCCAGAAAATGTACTATATACCAGCAAAAGCGGCATATTTTTAACTTAATATTTACCCGCTACAGTGCAGAAAGTTTTGTTTTTGCATTTTGAAGAAAAGGTATTGTTCTATTACTCTTTTAAATATACCAAATATTTTTCAAATGGAGAAAAAACCTTTAGGTTTAACCTAAAAAGATCTGTTGCACAGCAAAAAGTTCAATAAGTGGCTTGATATTTATTTTTAATACATTTTATTATATTCTTAAACTTTAAAAACGATCTCCTGAAAAATCCAATTTTTGATATTTGACGTTGTTGAAAGAAATGAGCGATTTGTGAAAACTACTGTTTTTTTTTGGTGAAATACTCTTAGTTAATGAATAAATTCATAAAAGTCTGCATGTATTTTATTTTATTTTTGTACACAGAAGTTAGCAGACAATATTATTGTTTTGATTTCGTTTCCTTGACCTCTTTTCCGGTTCCGTCTACTGATGTCCGTCTAGGAAGGCACAAAATACGATACAACGTCAACACCACTCGTAAATTACGTAGAAACTAAACACTACATGCTTTTGAATAAACTAAACATAATGTTATTATGTTTTTGCCGAGCGATGACAGTACTATAAATAATCAAATCACGTCAAACTTGCGAACCACCGCCAACTGTTGTAAGCTTTAAAAGCTCTGGAGATTCGTGACTTCATATTGGTGTATTAAAATATATATATATATATATATATATATATATATATATATATATATATATATATATATATATATATATATATATATATATATATATATATATATATATATATATTTATACATATATATATATAAATATATATATATATATATATATATATATATATATATATATATATATATATATATATATATATATATATATATATATATATACATTAGCGCCTAAGGTCACTAGTGCATGGAAAAATGCATTAGAGTTGGTACCTGAAAATTCATTGTGTACTGCCAGTTAAGCTGTCGCTAATAGGTTTTCACTCTGTTTATAGCGTTCACTCTCCTTTCTTTATCTTTTTTTCATCTTCCTATTCTCCATCCATATCTTGGAAATATACTTCCCAAATATACGAAATCATCTACCTGTTACAAAATTTTCCCATTTAATACTCATTTGTACATACATCTGGTATAGTGAATAAGATATTCTGAAAAGCGGGTTTTCTGTTGGACGTTGTACGAGACTCGGAGCACGAATCGCCTCCGTTCCTCTCATTAATTCTCGATTTTATTGGTAACACTTTTTGCCTTCACTGATTACTGGCAATAAATAAGGGATATCTGCTGATGGTGATGATTTTTATTTTCGATATTACGATCCGTCCAGCCAGCTTTCATTTCTTTTTAACATGGTCAGTGAAAATTATCGTATTTTATGGATTATAAAACGCTGCGGACTATAAAACACACCTTAATTTTTAAGCTTTTTTTACAATAACATTTTTCCAAAATGTTGCAACCACGAGTTTTTGTGCGTTTCGTGATATCCTTGACGGAATAATATTAATAATCAAATATTGATAATTTATATAGCGCCGTTTTTGTAAAATACTACCTCAAGGGCGCTTTACTGTGATGGAATTGGAGAAAAGGAGATAGTGGAAATGATTTAGCAAGCAAATGCATTTTTAGTTTTTTTTTTTATAAAAATCATCTCACTCTCACTATTTCTATCTACTGGTGGAAGAGCATTCCACGCCATCAGCCCCGCAACAGCAAAAGCATGCTCGCCAAATTTAGTGCGCTGGTTGCGAGCTGGTAAGATCATTTTGCCTACAGCAGTTGTTGAAGCCGATCGAAGCGTGGACGTCTGGATTCGTCTGGAATACACAGCTCTTTGGAGTCATATTATGGATTAATTTATAGATTAATAGACAAAGTTTATATTCAACCCTTTCGGGAAAGCGTAACTAATGTAGTTAGGAATGTGTGGTGTTCACCTCGATTATGCAATTGTAGTGTGTTTTTGTGTACTACAAATACACGTGTGGTGTTGTGTAGTGGACTGCATTTTTTGTACAATTCCCATCACTACAATGTTGATAGATATATAAAAGTTTCCCACTGCATCAAATATGCAAATGGAGAAAATTTAAAACCAAACACTCGACATTTTTATATTGATTTCCAGTATAAGACGCACCTGAACTTTGGAGGCAAATAAAAGACTTTAAGACGTATTTCATGGACTTTAATTCGTAAAATGCGGTATCATTCAAAAGCCACACCACCCATCGCGGTTAATTAATTTATTCGCGTCGATGTCTTTGTACACGCGCAAGTTTTCGACTAATTTATAAATTCACGCTCGTGTGTCTGCGCGCTACTGCAGCAGTAAACCTGTCACCGGGGCTTGTGTATATCGTGTACTTGTGTTGCCATCGTGTCTGCTGATGGAAGCGGTTCCGGGGAGGTCTTGGAGCAGCTCCAACTGGAAGATCCGGTGAGCAGTATGGCACTGCCATGACAACTAATAACTGCGCGGACACATCTGTCCTCCATTGAGTAAAACATCTGCCAAATCTCTGGATAAACATCTTGAGTAGGGGTCTTCCGTCAGCTCTTGAATCGAAACAAATCTGATGAGAAAATAATTTTAGTATATTCTCATTATGGCAAGAAAAAATAATTTGATAAAAAATAATAAAGTTGATACTCGTATATTCAGTCGGAATTATCGATAACCCGCACTAACTTTCCTCAAACCCAGGAAACTACTACTACCATCACGCCGTTTCCCCGCAGGGGTAGGCAGAGAGGATGGAACGCCACACTCTTCTGTCCTGACATACACTCCTCGCCTCCTTCACATCCATACATCTAGTCATACATGCCCTCCGATTACGCAGACTTTTGACACTGCCAGATTTTAGGTTCTGATTGATCTGATCGTGCCAAGTCTTTTTCGGTCGTCCACGTTCTGTTTTCCCTCTCACATTCCCCACATATATTTTCTTAGTTATTCTCTCGCTATCCATTCGCTCCACATGTCCATACCACCCCAAAGAGCTCTTTCTAATCTTTTCAGTTATTCCTCGTTCAGCCTTACATTCCTTTCTTATATCGTCGTTTTTAATTCTGTCATACAATGATTTTCCACACATTTGTCTGAGGGAGCGCATTTCAACAGCATTCACTCTGCTTTCATCCTGGAAACCATTTAACGTAATTGAATTTTATCTGAATTCATTTTTTTTAATTGAAAAAAAGTTTTTCCTCAAAGTAAAAATATTTTTATTTATTTATTTATTTGTTTAAAAAGAGAAATATTTGTATTTTTATTATTTACGCAAATATTTCAATTTCATACTATTTCTGTGAGCCTAAGCGGCTCATTATTAGAAATTGGTATTAAATTGTGGTACAGTGGGTTCGAACCGAGAAACTGTGACTTAACTCTCTGCTTACCCCTGCGTTAAGTGGCGTGATGTTTAGTTAGTTAGTTAGTTAGTCCCCCCCCTGGGAATCGAACCCGGGACCTCCAGTATGGTAGACGAGTGTGGTGACCATTACACTACGGAGGTGGACAGTGTTTATAATAATTTCTTTATTCTCAGATAAATTTGTAATACCCGATCAATTTTATCGACTTTAATAATTGGCTAAGACCACTTTTAATAGGAATCCATAGGTATTATTACCAGGAAACCAGGTAGATGAAGGTATGTAGTCAGCAATCTCAACTAAACGTTTGCGGGTATTGGATTAAGGTCGCTGCTAACAACGTTTACGGTAACTCTGACGAAACATCAAATTATATAAGTACGTTGATCTGCATTAATATGAATGGTTTTCTGCATTTTTATGCCTTGAATTATCAATAAATATGGGAGTCGAACACTGCAATATATCGTTCGGAACATTTTTAATTTGTTGCCGACGGATGTTAGAGGTCAAAATAAAATATGGAACAAAGGCAAAATAAAAGAATTGGTAAATCAAGAGTTAATTTTATGAAAATTGTAAAATATTTATATTCTTAATTTTTTTCTCTTTTTTGTGTCTATATTAGGGTAAAATCGTTAAAAACAATAAAAAATGTATTAAAAAAGAACTCCACCGACAAGACACACAAGGTGGCTTGGCGGGTCTCTGCAAAAAAGTTCTAAATATGTATAAATTGTGATTTAAATAAATGTATACAAATAAAAAAAAAATAAAAAAATTGGTTTGCCCTGGTACGATGATCTGCATTAATATGAACGGATTTCTGCATTTTTATATGCAATTGGCTTGCCCTGTGCCTCAAAGCATAGTATTCGGCCACATTAAACGATTGACAATTACATTTTAACATCTCAATATAGACGAAGAAGAATATGGAAGTCTGGGCTGGTTAAGTGATGAATTAATAATTTTCAGCAAGCGTTTACTTTAATTTTATAAATTGTTTCGGCAGTCAGTTTGAGGTAAAATTTATCCATTTTTAATTAAAGTTTTACTTTGTAAATACCACTATTTCTTAAAATCTATTGTGACACGTGTTTCGATGCATTCCACATCATTTTCAAACAATGCGGTGTTATTTTTATTCACATCATTTCGGATTTTAACCTCACTAGTCCGCCTCCATAGTGTAGTGGTTAGCGCGTTAGGCTACCATACTGGAGGTCCCGGGTTCGGGACATCCAGCATGGTAGCTCCACTATTTATTTAATATTACCTTGGACTGGAACCTGAAGCGGAAGGTTGATCACCTTTCCTTCGCGTATTTAACGATCAAGATAACACTATTTCTATACGATGCAGTGCCCTATGCACCATTGGATGCGGATAAGGGTTAGAATGAAAGTCAGTGTAAGTTACATTTATACAATAAAAATGTAGTATCATCACATCATTTTCAAACACCATATGTAAAGCTAATTCTAAATTTTAGAATTGGGTCTTTGGGACGTTGAAGGTTGAAGAGGAGGTACGAGCTGTCTCTTAATTTAATTTATTTATTATTTGTAATTTATTAGAAATACATAGTGGTATTAAAGTAGAAATACTAGGCAAAACATTCACTAAAAATGGATAAATATAATAATTATATTTATCCATTTTTAATAACAAAATATTCACTTTAAATCAACGTTCCTCTTGTAGTCGATGAATAATTAATTACAAAAGTCTGACTATAAAAGTAACTTTGAGATTTGAAAACACTTTATTTATTTTTTTGGTTTTGTTTTCATTACAAATCATCCTCACAGCCAAAATTCTGTCAGGACTTGCGGACATGTTACTTCCGCATATTGTATGATTCACACGCTACAGGACCTGATGATAGGGAAGTTATTTAGGATGTAACAACTTGCCTCCGCCTCTCCTACGTCATCAGCCGAAAACTGCATCTTCCTTCATTACGAAACCGCCTCACGGCAACACGAGCAGGTGTTCCTTACCAAAAGCTGCAATTATAGCTAAAAGAAAAAGTAATGACGAAATGCCCGCAGGAAATAATAAAGATATGCCCCCTCCATTCAGCGCTAAGCGGAAAAACAAACGCAATCGTCTCCAATAAAAATCTGGCAAAAAAACAGTATCATATTTTGTCTTGTACGTTTTTTGTGAACATTTTAAACTCCACCGGAAATTTTCAATAAGCTGCGAATTTGTAAACATATGAATCTGTTTTAAGACTATTAATTTTCGCTCTCATAATATTATATATGGAGTGAAGACGTGAATGAAAATTTGTAATAGTATATACGAGTGTGTATGTTGGAAAAGATTTCTCGTATTTTCTTATATGAAGGTTTACAGAAGCTTAAAGCTGGAGAAAATGGAGACAGATGGTCTTGTAATTTAGATTATAAAATTTAATATAAATTTAATAATTATAAGACATGTTTGTAACTTCAAATTTGCCATTTTACAACACTAATTGGAAACCTTACAAATTACGTTTTACACAACGAACTTGACGTTATATTGTATTTTATAAAAAAAATAATATGCATGAATGTGTGACAGACGTAGAATGTTTGCGAATACAGACTGGTGTGGCGTTCTATTATCTCTGCCTAGCCTGGTGGAAAGCGACAAGATATTTAAATACTAATTGATAATCTGTTTTATTATAGATATAATCTCTTGAACAATATTGAATGTGAAACGAGAATGAATATAAAATTGCATAGAATACAGAAAGAAGACAGAATGGTGTGGCGTTCTATCCTTACTGCCTATCCATAGGAAGAAGCATCGTGATGGTTAGCATATATATTTTACAGAATTCTAAGCCTAGAATAAGATATATTTATTAACTTTTAAATCAAACACAGATTTTTTGAGTTTACTAAGTTGTATTTTATTAAAAAACGCAAACATTCATTTGAAAATGCCATAACTAGGCGAAACAATTACACGATATTATTTTTTATGTTTTTTAGTAAAATACAACTTAGTAGACTCAAAAATCTGTGTTTGATTTTAAAATTAATACATAAATTAAAATGTAGTTTTACAAATTAAACGCCAAATCAATCAATAACTAGAATTAGATACCTGATCTATATAGATCCAATCCAATCGACAGAACTTTTTTGAAAGGGTATTACAATAAATATTCAAATATTTCAGAATAACATAGAATATTTCAATTTCTAATTTCGTTAATTGATTCGGCAGTCACTTTGTGGTAAAATGTATCCATTTTTAATTTAAGTTTTGAAATACCACGATTTCGAAATAGTGGTATTTACTAAGTAGAAAATAAATATAAAGAAATAATAATAATAAAACCCTTATCCGCACCCCAATGGTGCATAGAGCACTGTGTCTTATAAACGCAGTGTTATCATGATCGTTTTACACATGAAGGAAAGGTGATCAGCCCTCCGCTTCAGGTACCAGTCCATGGTAGTATTGAATAAATATTGCAGTGAAAAAATTACTTATATTTATTTTTACCCCCCTTGGGAATCGAACCTGGGACCTCCAGAACGGTAGCCGAGCGTGCTAACCATTACACTACGGAGGCGGACAGAATATAAAGAAAAACAATTCTAATAGCTTATAATACCGGAAGACCGTATGATTATTATGACGTAGCAGCGAGTCTTCCGGAAGGTAACCTGAATCTGGCATCAGGAGCCCAGCGGAGCAAGGAGACCCATTGTTCCAGCAGGCACGTCGCCAAACCCTTTGTCATTAGCGCAGTTCGCGGAATAAACTTGGAACAGAGTGAAGTGTGGTCCTGTGTGTCCTTCGTCAAAATATCAAATTTAACCTTTACAGTTGTACAAAATACTGTAAAACGTATCACTTAGGCGTATTCTACATATACTGCAATACTAGTTCATATTATATGTAAGTGTGATTTTATTTTACGTTTAAAATCCACTTTTATGTTTATTAACCCTTACTATTACTCTCAATATTAATAATATTTAAAGCAACATTTTGAGTGTGTTCAAATACTTGTTCACAAAATCTGGATTATCTCCAATTACAGGAGTTATTTTCATATTATTTTTTGACATCTCATCAAAGATGAAGAAGAATATGGAAGTGAATTTGAGAAGTGTGGTTGTCAATAATGGGTAGAATTCGTGAATGTTACACGTGTGTAAATTGATCACTTAAACTAGCCTATGACAGTCGTCAGCCCGTCAGCCGTCATTTTAATAATAAATTAATATTATATTATTTTTTGACATCTCATCAAAGATGAAGAAGAATATGGAAGTCTGGGTATTTACGGGACTGACAACCGTCATAGGCTGGTTTAAATGATCACTTTACTCACATGTAACATTCACCAATTATACCCATTATTGAAAACCACACTACTCAAATTCTTGGAAGTTCTATATAAATGAACCGATTTTAGAAACCTTGTTCTTGAATCACTAGAACTTCACTAGAGACATCTATTGGTGAAAAATAATATGAAAATAACTCCTGTAATTGGAGATAATCCAGGTTTTGTGAACAAGTATTTGGACACACTCAAAATGTTGTAAATTAATATTAAATAAACTTACTTCGGTGAACCTCTGAATTTTCTTAATTAGGCTGGTGTACCTTGAACAGAAAAAGTTTGCGGAACACTGTGCTAAGGGTCAAATTTGAATCATCGTTTCGTGGATTTAAAAAAAATATTTAAAACATTATAAGTAACGTTGATCGGATCTTCGTTTAAATATTGAATCACTGATTCTTAGATTATTTGTCTGAGAATGGAATCCGGAATATATAGCATTTTGTTGCAGTGTGTTAATTTTCCACGAAACAGGATGTATTTGTCGCCTCTTCTCGATTGATGCATTCGTCATTGCATTGATGTGACGCAGCATTTTTTCAACTTAACTAGTAATCGGACAACATTTTAAAATTATGATTCAGTTATATAATATATATTAATTTTACATCAACTTTGTGGAAGATCTATAGATGAAAAGATTCTCACAACATGAAACTGTGAAAAAATACTTATTAATAATATTTCCTAATTTTTCACCATTGCTTTTTATATTACCGTTAAAACAAACTTCATCACATACTTGCTACCCACCAATCTCTTCTATAAAGTAGATAATATATAGTTTAATATATAGTTTCTTTATAGTTTCTTTGTCAGTACGTATTTTTACCTGTTGATGAGAACATCTGTAGTTTTCAAAACTAGTCGTGTTTACAAAAAAATAAAATATGTGTGTTTATAAAAAGTGTTTTATTGTTGGAGTGAAACTTCTTAGGATTTGTTCGATTTTATAATCGATAATTGAACTAGAATCAAGAATGAAATTTCAGTAATGCGTCACGTTTATTACACAGATTTTGTTACACGGGTGAGAAGAAAGATATAAGAGAGATATGTAGGGAGAAGAATAAAGAGAACTCTACATTACGACATATAAACAATGATATAAAGCGATAAAACAAGATAGTTATAGATGTTTACGTCAGACGCTATACATGAACAGCTGAGGTACCACGGGTTGTGCAAGTAATAGTTATCATTATGTTTTCACAAACCCAACAAATCAAAAATAAAAAAGTAACTGGAAAAGATGCAGTTTTTTTCGTTATCTAGAAAATTTTGCATCAGTATTACCAATTGAAGCACCAATCATTGACAGTGTAAACATCGGATAGCGAGAATATTTCTCAAGAAAATTTTGTACTTTTGTATTTCTGTTAAGATGCTCTTTCTCCTTCCCATCTCTCTTTATTTATATTTTTTAAATATTTAAATATTTTTTTATTTATTGAATTGATAGACATACCAGAATTGCATAAAGATCCAGCCTTACACTGCTCTACCGAGGCTGAAAGGTTTACGACTATTATTACACACATTATACAGTCAATAAATACTAGGATACAGAGCTACAGTGCTGTAAGCAACAAGAGCGGCAAAATGGAAAACGCACATGAATCGCAATCACTTGGACCAGTACCTGCACAATACGAGCTGTAAGTGGTCCAACGGGTCTCGGGAGGGCTCGGCGTGGAGTCATTCATAGCTGCATACACGTACTCGTGTGGTCATTAATTATCACCACCGAGCGAGAACTTTGCGCGGTGCAGTTTGTAGAACCAAGTATCGAGCAGTAACTACTTATCGATATAAACTGTGCTTAGGTTAGGTTAGGTTTTACAAGTTTAAGTGATAAAAACAAAAACAAAAACTGATATTAAAAAAAACCCTTCAGATTAACAGCGTGCATATAAATTCACTATGTAACTAACCATCACGCCACTTTCCGCAGGGGTAGACAGAGAGAATATAAAGCCACATCCATCTGCCTTTGAAACAATCATCGCCTCTTCCGCATTCAATCATTTCTCATCACCCGCCGATCATCTAACTCCTGACCTGATCACTTTCAAGTGACTTAATCATTTCAAGTTTTCCTCGGTATTTCTCTACTTCTTTAATTAAAAAAAATACTTTCAATAAAAGCTTTCCCAAACTAACATAGATGACTCTTGTGAACTCATATGTAGAGTGTCATGGGATTAATGATATGTGTATCAAATATATAGGAGTTCCAAAATTTTGAGTGGTCAATCATTAATAGAATGGTGATGATGCACGTGTGTAAAGTAAGTAAGTTTAACAGCTTATGGCAGGTAATAAGCCCTGTAAATAACCAGAGCTCCATATAATTCCTCATCTACATGTATAGTGAGATGTCAAAAAAAGGACCCAGTTTAGTTTACAGTTGAAACGGTCGAAAAGACCGCATCGAAAATTGGGTACATAAATGATGACAAACTTGACAAGAAAAATGATCGTTTTAACGAGCATTTTTCTCGTCAAGTTAGCGAGGCGTACGGCCACCCCTGCGCGAACTGGTTACTAAACTAACTGGCCACGACTCGGCAAATACCGGCGGTTAATTGGCCCATCTGGTCGCTGGAGGCTGGTGGCTATGCAGATGCGATCTCGGTACAGATTGTGCCGAAGTGCGAGTATCGTACCTTCTGCCCCTCTCCTCTCGTCCACCCCGCGGCACCTTTCGGGAGATGGTATCTCTTATCCGTTCGGATGTTTAACGAGGTGCCTTTCCTTGCCCCCGAGGCTGCAGCCTCATCTCGATCGCCTCATCTCCTTCCTCCCAGCTGGCCTCTACCGCTGAGCAAACGCGTCTCTCTCCAGCCCGATACTTTGCAGCTGCTTATCTTGCAAATCACATCATATCGGCGTTTTATTTCCCGACAATCTACAACGTCCGCTACGCCGCCTTTTGATCTTTCCTCAAATCTATTGGACCTCTTCCGAGAATCGCGCATCTTAATTTTCTATTTATCTTTCGTTATTAAGACGTGTCGTCGGCCAAATTACACGCTATAGTATAATATGTGGAGCAGATCTCGCGTAATAAATACATCGCGCGAATCACAAGTCAGCCGTTCCGAGAGCTAATGAATGACCGGAAGGTGCGAAGAAAGGCGAGAGATGTGCCAAAACAGAGATTTTGGACAGCGGCCAATCGGCTGGACCGAGGACACTAGAAGATAGAAACGAAGGGCTTCGGATGAACGAAAATCGCGGGTCCATCTTCTGACGATTTTACTCGAAATGAAATAGACAAAATTGTCAATTTCAGCTTGCCGTCTACGTTTGCTGATCCAGACCTTACTTATGTAGAAGAAAATTGCGATTGAAATCGTCCAGACCCGACTTCTGTAGAAGAGAAACCACGAGTGACGAGAATTTTGCCCTCGACCCATTTGTGATAATGCTGGTCAACTAATTGTTAGATTCCCGCTATATTTTATGAACGCACACCCATACGCATGCGGGTGATACGATTGATTAGCCAGTGTGTGTTCCGTATTGGCTATCATTATGTTTGTTAAATAGACATATTTAATAGTCGTTAATCGAAAATAGATACAAATCACCAATTTCCCAAGTCTAATCCTCGTATTGCATCCAACGAATAAAAAAATAAGTAAAATCTAGCTCTCTCCTTATCATTCATCCTTCACTTTGTATAATACCACTTAGAAAAGGCTATTTCATGACTACCGGTTTCAGAAAAATTATTCCATCGTCATGTCAAATGAAAAATCATGTTAGCTAGAAGAAAGAAAAATTCACAAATTGATCTTTAAACCTTGTACATAAGCAAAATAATAAATGCAAATTCACTTTTTAAAAAACTTTAATTTACACTCAAATGTAGGTCAAATTTAGTAAAATGTAGTATTTTCTAAGTGGCACTACACAAAGTGAACGACGAATTATAAGGAGAGTGTTATACCATATTACCATACGACAAATTTAAAAATACTTTTAATATGCAAAATATAATACATAACATCTTGCTGGAACCCGCTACGATCCATTTGGCTTTTGCGTAATTTTAAAGGTGGTGAATCAAATATGATAGTGATACAAACCTCGTTTATCAATCAGAGAATTATGTAATTAAGTTTATTACTACATACTTTATTTCTTGTTTCTGCATTTACTTTGTGGTAAGATATGTTAAAATGATTAAGGAAACACTTGTTTTATACCAGTTGAGTTTATTTATTCATGACTACTAGTTTCGGAAGCTAAACTTCCATCTTCAGGTCTGAATAATAACTGTTATTATTGAGACCTGAAGATGGAAGTTTAGCTTCCAAAACTAGTAGTCATAAATAAATATTCTCAATATTATTAATATTTAAAGCATTTACTTTGTGGTTAGTCATTTATACTTATTTATTTTTTTACAAAAATGTTAATAACATTAGTATACTTATGTATAACCACTCACCGGGATTTTGGTGTCTACCGGTAGACATAAAAATCTCGGTGAGTGGTTATGTACTAATGTTATTAACATTTTTGTAAAAAAAAAATAAGTAAAAATAAATAAACTCAAGTGGTATAAAATCAAGTGTTTCCTGCATCATTTTAAGTTTATAACTGTCGGAATGAATAAAAGATCCATTGACAGCTAAACTACCAATATTTGAAAACAAAAAATATAAAAATCCACAAAATACTTTTATAAAATCTTTCCAAAACCTGCTACGGTCCGTTTGACTTTTGCGTCATTTCAAAGGTTGAGAATCAAATTTGATGGTGATAATTAAAGCCTCGTAAATCAATCAGGGAATGTTGTAATTAAGTTTATGACTGTCGGAATGAATAAAAGATCCATTGACAGCTAAACTGCCAGCTGACCCCGGAAACGTGAGAGTTCGCTGGGTGTGTTTGGGACGGGATAGCATTGAAGCTGGTCGTTGGTCCAGAGACGTTCCCTTGAGCCGCAATTTACGCGCTGCGCCACGCCATTATTTTTGTTTCGCGCATAACTCGGGTCTATTTTAATAAGTCATCATCAGAGGCAATTTAGATTGTCTCGGAATCTGGGTTCACGCACACCACTGCGCGGTGCAAGCGTCACGCACATTGTCGAGGACCAGTTGGTGACAGACACTCGCGCACATGCTGGTAGACCAGGGCTGCCATCCGTGTACATATCGCCCACTCCTTTCAACAACGTCAATTATCAAAAATCGTAAATTTTGAGTTGTGCATGTTTTCGGAATGTCCAGAAAAAGTACTTTATCCCAAAAAAAGCGGCATATTTTTGACATAATATTTACCCAATACAGGGCAAAAAGTGTTGTTTTAGCATTT
This sequence comes from Brachycentrus maculatus, assembly GCF_059751285.1. Lineage (NCBI taxonomy): Eukaryota > Metazoa > Arthropoda > Insecta > Trichoptera > Brachycentridae > Brachycentrus > Brachycentrus maculatus. The sequence goes on from NW_028280910.1 coordinate 1,506,490, forward strand.
TGAAGAAAAGGTTTCATTATTTTTTTTAAATATATTAAATATTTTTCAAATCGAGAAAAAGTCAGGTTTTACCTAAAAAGATCTGTTGCACAGTAAAAAGTTCGATAAGTGGCTTGATATTTATTTTTAATACATTTCATTATATTTTTAAACTTAAAAACGATCTCCTGAAAAATTAAGTTTTTTTATATGACGTTTTTGAAAGGAGTGAGCGATATATCAGGTGCATCTCACTCTCGCATTTAGATAAAATAATAAATAATGACAATAATTTTGGATACTTTAAATTATTAGTAAAATACTATCTTAAGGGCGCTTTTAAAAACTGACAATTCCTCAGTATTCTGGACGACTTTTTCAGACCAGTGGATGGCTATGTTGAAATCTTTTGCGAAACCAAAAGGTGGAATTTTTGACACTGCCATCAGCAAAATCGTTCGGATTACATGGTATTTCGGGTTAGCGAGCTGGCATTAATGACTTTTCTAAGTAGGTACTACGTCAAAAAAATTAAAATATTAGATTTTGAAGATTTATTTGTCGGATATGGCAACCCTACGGCAGACTATATAGACCGATAGCAGTAATGAATAGGTTGCACGTGGCCATCTGGCATGTGGCGCTGCTGTGGGTACCTTGGCAGACGGCGTGGCGACACGTTCACGACTTTCGGAGCCCCTGTGGCTATCAGCTACGCAGTCGGAACATCACCTTCCTTCGGCAGCAACTGCTAATAACACTTCATCTCTTGCCATCTCTCAAATAGCATTGGTATAAATGTTTAATTTCTCAAGTAGCACTAGCATAAATTATAATTTTCTCAAATAGCATCGGTATACGCGGATGGTTTTTGCCTAGAATTTTCACTCATTAATTATATGAAATTAAAGTAACTTTAAACATAAAGTATTATTACTTTAAACATGTGTATTAAACATATATATGATGGAAAATCATAAAGTTATTGCTTTACATATCGCTCACTCCTTTCAAGAACGTCATAAATAAAAAATCTGCATGTTTTCGGAATGCCCAGAAAATGTACTATATCCCAGCAAAAGAGACATATTTTAAACTTAATATTTACCCGCTACAGGGCAGAATGTGTTGTTTTTGTATTTTGAAGAAAAGGTATTGTTTATTTTTTTTTTTAAATATCCTAAATATTTTTCTAATGAAAAAAACCTTCAGGTTTTACCTAAAAAGATCTGTTGCACAGTAAAAAGTTCAATAAGTGGATTGATATTTATTTTTAATACATTGTATTATATTTTTAAACTTTAAAAACGTTCTTCTGAAAAATCAAGTTTTTTAATTTATGACGTTCTTGAAAGGAGTGAGCGATATAAATTACATAAAAATTCTATTTGTTTTAACATTTAATACATAATTTATTTTTTTTTAAATTTATCAACCGTATTTTTTCCTCCGTGTAATACGGCGAGAACGTACAATTGAAAGAGGTTCGCAGCACGCCTGTATTACATGAACACAAGTGCACTTTCCTTGTGGCTCTGTGCGCAGTGTGTGTGTGCATCTGTGCGGCCTTCTTGCGCACATAACTGTAGCCGGGTGAGGCGCCTGCACACTGCAGACTGCTTGGCGCGCTCAAGTTCGTTCACTCCTGAACTATCCTCGTCTCGCTTCCGCCGCCCGACTCAACACCACCCACCACACAACACACACCACACACACCACACAACACACCACACACTTCTCAAGGGACACTCACTATACTATACACGCACCTGATAAAACAAATCGACCATTGAAATGTGAAGTACCTTGAAGAAGAAGGATACTAACGTTTTACTTTTTTAATTTTTTTTTAATAAGCTTCCACTTTTATTAGTGATTTTTAAAGGTATTACTACGAATTTAATATTTTCTACTGCTCTTTCTCAATAATTGAACCGTTCTATTATTTTAATAATAATTTTAGACAATTTATGTATCGTGTGTTACATATTTGTATATAATGTGTTTTTTGCGTAGAATTTTCACTCATGGATTACATGAAATTACAGTATCTTTAGACATAAAGACTAAACCCTTTCACGTAGAATCAGAGTAGAATCAGGCTTTAAAACTTATAAAATTGGAGCCTTAGTAAGATGATAATAAGCGGTGTTGCATAAGAAGTAGCTCACTTGAGCAATGAATTGTTAAAAAATGAAAAATACTGCAATTTTCGTAAAATGCTACCAGAAGGGCACTTCCTGTGATTGAATTGGGAAAATGTGATCTTAGAAGTAATTCAGCGAACAAATGCGTTTTTATTTTATTTTTCTAAAGAAAATCTCACTATTACTATTTCTAACTACTAGTGGAAGAGCATCCATGCCATCGGTCCGCAACAACAAAGGCATGTGCGCCAAATTCAAAACGTTGGTAAGATCATTTTATCCATAGCAGTTGTAGCCCATCGAAGCGTGTGACGTCTATCATCCGATTCGTCTGGAATGTACAGCTCTATTAGATAATTTAGGCTATATTTATATAAGGTATATAGGTATTATGTTAGTTTTCCACAATGACGGGACCTTAACAAGCTGTTCTCCGGCACTACCATGACACAGTGAGGCGTCCTGTCCAACATCTTGGTCATGCTCCAGCCCAAGAAGACCGAGAAGAAAGCGCAACAATATGTCGGCTCCACTTTCCTGCCTTCAGGCTCAGCCGATTGACGACGTTTTTCAATAATACATTTTTTTAATTGTCTCTCATTATATTATTTTTTGACATCTCATCAAAGATGAAGAAGAATATGGAAGTCTGGGCATTTACGGGGCTGACGACCATCATAGGCTGATTTAAGTGATCACTTTACACACGTGTAACATTCACCAATTCTACCCATTATTGACAACCACACTACTCAAATTCTTGGAAGTTCTATATATATGAACCAATTTAGAAACCTTGTTCTTGAATCACTAGAACTTCACTAGAGACATCTATTGGTGAGATGTAAAGAAGCTTTTTATTAAGCAGAAACTCTTATATTTGTATGTGAGATCCGAATCCTGGATTATAATCACACACATGAGAAGCGCCAGAAAATACCATTTTCATTTTTATTATTAAGCTTATAATTTGACCAGATAATTTATTTACAACATTTTGAGTGTGTCCAACTACTTGTTCACAAAATCTGGATTATCTCCAATTACAGGAGTTATTTTCATTTTATTTTTTGATATCTCATCTAAGATGAAGAAGAATATGGAAGTCTGGGCATTTACGGGGCTTACGACCGTCATAGGCTGGTTTGAGTGATCACTTTACACACGTGTAACATTCACCAATTCTACCCATTATGGACAACCACACTACTCAAATTCTTGGAAGTTCTATATATATATGAACCAATTTAGAAACCTTGTTCATGAATCACTAAAAAAAAGCTTCTTTACATCTCACCAATAGATGTCTCTAGTGAAGTTCTAGTGATTCATGAACAAGGTTTCTAAATTGGTTCATATATATAGAACTTCCAAGAATTTGAGTAGTGTGGTTGTCCATAATGGGTAGAATTTGTGAATGTTACACGTGTGTAAAGTGATCACTCAAACCAGCCTATGACGGTCGTAAGCCCCGTAAATGCCCAGACTTCCATATTCTTCTTCATCTTTGATGAGATATCAAAAAATAAAATACATTTTTTTAATTGTCTCTCATTATCATTTTCATATCATAATCCATACCTGTATAAGCGCCCTTGAAGTAGTTTTTTTACGAAAATGGCGCTATATAAATCATCCAAGATTATTATTATTATTATTCCAATAAATGTTATACCTTGCTATCGTGTACTTGGTAATATTGTACAAATCCAGTTTCACAATTTGGTTCTAATTCCACATTTTTCAGTTTCAATATATCTTTTGAATGTCCCGATTATCGTACATACGCAGATGCCCATCGTACTACTGAGTACACAAAAGTAGTGTATCATCAGATGCCTGTTAAATACTCCACTTGTAGATGTGTGTGGAGAGTGAACAATAGAACCCATTCAGAGTGATTAGCCCGCAACGTGTGTGGAAGATGGTTGTAATAAATACTATGATTCGAGCTCGCTACCTATCTGGCGTACAATATACTGTCTACAACATACGATTCTATCTGTGTTGACACATGTGGCATGATGAGATATGTGGGTAATGCAACAATTCGATTCAACAGTAGGTTTATGCTTATTTATCGACCAGATTTCTGTAGCATATTTCTTATATTTTATTTATTGTTTCGGCATTAACTTTGTGGTAAGACAGGTTACAATGATTAAAGAAAACACTTGTTTTTTACCACTTGAGTTTTATTATAGACTACATGTTTCATAAGTTAAACTTCCATCATTCAGGTCTGTATAATAATAATAGTTGCTATCCAGACCTGAATGATGGAAGTTTAACTTCTGAAACATGCAGTCTATAATAAAACTCAAGTGGTAAAAAACAAGTGTTTTCTTTTATCTTTGTAGCATATTTCTTGATTAACATTTTTATTTATTGAATCGGCAGTCATTTTGCAGTTACATCTACATATTCGTTTTTAATTGAAATTTCATTCGGTAATACCACTTTTTCTTGAAATCCATTATGATACGTGTTGTAAACCATTCCGCATTAATACATGGTGTTTGAAAATGATGCGGAACGCATCGAAACATTGTAAAAATCATGTTTTCAGGCATGTCTTAGTACGTCAAAATAAATCGGTAAGGATCTTGCATACATTGAAAAGGGTATTTTTTAAATAAAGCTTACTCAAATCAACCATAGATACTGCCTTGAACTAACTTTTTGACCAATCATCACGCTGCTTCCCCGCAGTGATAGGCACAGATAATAGAGCGCCCCACCACCCTGTCATTTCAAACATTCTTCGCCCCTTCCACATTCATACATCTCAACTTTATACATTATTCCGACTCCTGACCTGAGAGTTTTTAATTTCGAATGTTACACGTGTGTAAAGTGATCACTTAAACCAGCCTATGACGGTCGTCAGCCCCATAAATGCCCAGACTTCCAGATTATTATTCATCTTTGATGAGATGTCAAAAAATAATATGAAAAATAACCCCTATAATTGGAGATAATCCAGATTTGTGAACAAGTATTTGGACACACTCAAAATATTGTAATGTGCACTCACTGGGTTAATCTATTTTGAGATGTCAAAAATACTATATTACCTATTTAATCAATTGATTTACATTTCGCTAAATGAGACCTATTGTTGAGAAAACTATTACTGAGATTGATTTGATTTTGCTTAGTGAAGAATGCACAAAAGAGGCAATGCTATAGTGAGACCTATTCGCTTACAAGAATAATTTCGAATGCTGGGAACAAAGTGAATGGTGCACTGAAATCAGTTAAAGCAAATAAAAACCTATCAGCGGAAGCTAAACTGGCAGTGCACAACGGAGTCCTGGTTCCAACTCTAATGTATGGAAGTGAAACATGGAGTTGGCAAAAGAAGGATGAAAGTAGACTGAATGCAGTCGTAATGCAATCTCTCAGAAGAATATGCGACAAAACGATGTATAATAGATGTGCGAATAGTGAAATAAGGAAGGAATGCAAAGCTGAGATAAGCATTATCGATAAAATTAAGAAAGGTGTGTTGAGATGGTTTGGACATGTGGAACGAATGAGTGAGGAAAGAACGGTAAAACATATTTATGAGGCGAATGTTAGTGGGAAAAGAAGCAGAGGAAGACCGAGAAAAACATGGCACGATCAGGTATGGCAAATACAGGAAAGTGGTCAAGGACAGAGTGGTGTGGCGCTCTATTCTCTCTGCCTAACCCCTGCAGGGAAGCGGCGTGATGGTTAGTTAGTTAGTTAGTTAGAATAATTTCTTATGTTGAGATATCTAAAAAATTATAGATATTAATTTGATTTGCTTATGTCCAAAGAGGGCGATGCTATCGTCAGACCTATCCGCCGACCCTTGGCGTTATGTCATGCGTGCAAGTGAGGTGTACTCGTATTGCAAAAAGCTCGGGCGGGCGGCGGCGGTAATCACACAAGTGCAGCTGCTTCGTGTTGCCTTGTGGATGCATTCTTACCTAATGCACCGCAGTGCCAGTGCCAGAGCAACACACGAGCATGACTTTCCCTCGCACTCGAGCGGGTTCTGCACTCGCTTCATTTGTAAAAAGGTTAATTGACTTCAACTGCGCAGCGGAGCTTGGGACTTCTCGAACGCTCGTTATTTATTATCTCCGTGCTCGCTAAACAGTATATCTTGTGTCTCGTTCGCATTTATTTCCTTCATCAATTGATTCGGCTGATAAAATAAATAAAATAAAAACTCACTTAAATCAAACATAGATGCTGCCGCGAATGCACTTATGAAACAAAGTGTGAATTATATTATGTATTCTTCAATTCAAACCCTTTTCCGCACCCCAATGGTGCATAGGGCACTGCATTATATAAACACAGTGTTATCTTGATCGTTAACACACGAAGGAAAGGTGATCAGCTCTCCGCTTCAGGTACCAGTCCAGGGTAATATTTATATTTATTTGACCCCCCCTGGGAATCAAACCCGGGACCTCCAGAACGGTAGCCGAGCGTGCTGACCATTACACTACGAGGGCGTAGAAATGAAAAAAAAAAATAGTTCATGTTATATATGATGTATGTCATGATATATAGTTATGTGAGTTCTAAAAATATGAGTAGTGTGGTTGTCAATCATGGGTAAAATATAGCAGGAGTCGGAATAATCGGCGGGTATGTATGAGGAGATGCATGGATGTAGACGAGGCGAAGACCGTAAAATTTTGATTATCCTGGAGAGAAATAAATATGAAAAATCACTAATATCTGTTTTGACCTGGGAATCGAACCGGGAGCCTCCAGAACGGTAGCTAAACGCTTCAACCACTACATTACAGAGGCGAACAAAGCATAGCATTAGTAAGAAAATTAAATTCAGAGTATTAAAATACCATTTTTTTAATTTGAATTTCTTAAGAAAACATGGTATTCACACTTTAGAATATGTTGTAAACACGTATTCACACATGAGAGTAGTTTGAAGTATGAATGAGTTGGAGAAATGTCTGATGTGTAATTTATTCAACAATCCTATAATATTTTTTTTAGTACATTAAAAGCATTGTTAATTTTGTGGTATGGTAATATAACACTCTCCGTATCATTCATCGTTCACATTGTGCAATACCACTTTTAATCCGATAATCCGTTAAGGGTGAATTGATAAGATAAATTGATTGATGAACCATCTCGTCGGTTCTCTAAGAACATCTAAAAGAAGAAATCACCGTCAGTCATGCGATCTATAATATAATCCAATACATAAACTTGTTCCTGATTATTTCCTTCGATCTTCCTGACATTACTTCGATATAAAAAAAGACATCCTCGCTCTTACATCTCAGGGTGGTCCGCCAGGATTCCATAGTATTGAAAGGATAATAATTCAATGTCAATCTCGGTTTTCGTTCATCTTTCCCGCCGACGCAAGTTGGCCACACGCAAAATAAATAACGAGATCGTAAAAAAGTAAAAAGGTACAAAAGTATAAAAGTACAGATCATAAATCTTAATTATCAAGAAGTCGCCAGAAGATATTTCGTCCACGAAACTTGAACGGAAGTATTTTGATTTTCCTGTTTAATTTTGGTGGTTTTCCATGAATATGATTGCTCACATTGCAAGTGTAAACTTGAAAATATCATTTTCAATTAAAGTTTTACTTGGTAAATACAAATATTTCGTAAAATCTATTATGACACATGTTTCGATGCGTTCCGAATCATTTTTAAACACCGAAAAAATGATGCGGAATGCATCGAAACACGTGTCACAATAGATTTTATAAATGGTGGTTAAGAAAAAACTAATAGAAAAACGTCTTCTTCTTCAAACCCTTATACACACCTGAATGGTGCATAAGGCACTGCATCATATAAACATGGAGTTATCTTGAACGTTAACACAAAAAGAAAAGATGATTAGCCCTCCGCTTCAAGTACGAGGGTAATATTGAATAAATATTACAGTGAAAAAATTACTTGTATTAATTTGACCCCCCTTCTGGGAATCGAATCCTCCAGAACGGTAGCCGAGCGTGCTTACCATTACACTACGGACGCGGACAAAAAACTAAATAAAACTTAAATTGAAAATGGATAGATTTTACCACAAAGTGACTGCCAAATCAATTAATGAAATTATAAAAATGTTTTTATAAACATGTCATCAGCCTTATTACATTTGGCGTTTACTTTGGAGAACTCCATTTTAATTTATGTTTTAAATGCTAAATCAAACACTGATTTTTCGAGTCTACTAAGTTTAATTGTTAGAAATAGCACATAAAATTCAATTTTGTGACAATCATTTCGCCTAGTTATGGCATTTTCAATCGAATGACATTCGTATGAAAATGACAAAACTGCCATAACATAAAATGGCATAAAATAATGTAAAAGATAAATTAAAAATGGATAGATTTTACCACAAAGTGACTGCCGAATTAATTAATAAAATTCTACATTTTTTTGTTGATAATGACAGCCTTCTTCATATCGCGCACTCCTTTCAAGAACGTCATAAATCAAAAAACTTGATTTTTCAGGAGAACGTTTTTAAAGTTTAAAAATATAATACAATGTATTAAAAATAAATATCAAGCCACTTATTGAACTTTTTTCTGAGCAACAGATATTTTTAGGTAAAACCTGAAGGTTTTTTCTCCATTTGAAAAATATTTAGTTTATTTAAAAAAATAATTAAACAATACCTTTTCTACAAAATGAAAAAACAACATTTTCTTCCCTGTAGCGGGTAAATATTAAGTTAAAAATATGATTCTTTTTCTGGGGTATAGTACATTTTCTAGGCATTCTGAAAACATGCATAACTCAAAATTGACGATTTTTGATTTATGACGCTCTTGAAAGGAGTGAGCGATATGTGATATGTATGTATAGTCAACATTCCAACGCCACCTACTTTGAGAACACTGTGTACATTTGTTAATACTCCAGTAGACTGTGAGACAGCGTGGAGCCAACACAGTGCGATAACCTTTTCTGGTATCTGAACAAATTGGTTTACTTTTTTACCAACCGTATTACGTATTTTACCAACTGTACTCGCGTTGCTGTGCCTCAATCTGGTTAAATGAAAAAGAAAGAAAATGGGCCCAACAATTTTAATATGTTTATATTATTTATTGATCCGGCATTAACTTTGTGGAATGGCATGATTATCTTATTAAAATTAAACACTTGAATATACAACTTTAATGAGTTTTATTTTTATTTACGACCAGTTTCGAAAACGACAAATGTTTTCATCTTCTGGTACAAATTAAAACTATGTTTATTATGATTCATATCGAATGGTAAATTTAATTTTCTTCTGGGTAATATATACATAACGTATGAAAGTGAAGCAGCAGTTGGCAAAAGAAGGATGAATGTTGACTGAATGAAGTCGAAATACAATCCCTCAGACAGATGTGCGGCAAAACGATGAATGATATATGTTCGAAGGGCTAAATATTAACAATGTAAGGAAGATAGAAAATAGGAAACAAACAGTTCTATTTATTTTTAGTATTAATATTTCACATATCGCTCACTCCTTTCAAGAACGTCATAAATGAAAAATCAGTTGTGCATGTTTTCGGAATGCCCAGAAAATGTACTATATCCCAGCAAAAGAGGCATATTTTTAACTTAATATTTACCCGCTACAGGGCAGAAAATGTTGTTTTTGTATTTTGAAGAAAAGGTATTGTTTAATTATTTTTTAAAATATACTAAATATTTTTAAAATGGAGAAAAAACCTTTAGGTTTTACCTAAAAATATCTGTTGCGCAGTAAAAAGTTAAATAATTGATTGATATTTATTTTTAATACATTGTATTATATTGCTAAACTTTAAAAACGTTCTGCTGAAAAATCATGTTTTTTGATTTATTACGTTCTTGAAAGGAGTGAGCGATATGTTTTATATTTTTAGTTTTAAAATTCTAATAAATTTGGAATTCCTTCCATAGCGATATATGTAGGAGTACCAAAAAAATTAATGGTGTGATTGTCATTCATGGGTAGAATGGTGAATGTTACACGTGTGTAATGTGATCACTTAACCAGCCTTTGACAGGTCGGTAACACCCAGAGTTTTTATATTCTTCTTCATCTATGTTAAATTTCAAAATGTAAAAATAACTATTAAGTGGAGAAACCCAGATTTGAGAATATGTATTTGGACACAATCAAAATATTGTGAGAATTCTAAAAAAATATTTATCTTTTTTTTTAATTTAATTTTTTTGACTGCGATTTTACGGTAAATATTATTAGGTACCATTGTCTAACGTAATGTTTTTTTTATAACCTATATCTTATCTCAGCCCAAAAGTCTTTTATCTCGGCTATTAAAAAAGAGGCGTTTTTATTACAGTTACGTCATTTCATTTGAATTTTTGCGTATTTGATTGGAAACATAACGTCATGTTTATTTATATTTTTGAGTGTATTAATACGATACTGATATTATATTATTATCTCCAAATATAATTACTGTCCCAGTTATGACTTAGACACGTCATGCATGATCTAGTCAGAGCATAACCAAAAATGAATTTGCCAAAATATATTAAAAAAATACATTTTTAAAAATACAAATATTAATAATAATAAAAATACAAGTTTTAGCCTGATTTGTTTTTTGTCCATAAAAAAATGAAGGAAAATTGCAAAAAATATATTCAAGCCATCGATTTCACTGAAATATTACAAAATTATTATTTTACATACGAAATTTGTATGGTAGCTGTATACTCTATAAAACTCTCCTTATCATTCATCGTTCACTATGTAATACCACTTTAAAAAGTGCTTTTTTAGTGGTTTTACACATAATGGACGATGTGAATGAGAAGAGTTTTTTATTACTAAAAAGTTAACAATGCTTTTAATATACAACCATAAATTATATCGATACTATTTATTTGACTATAACTGGTCAAATAATAAGTTTAAAAAAACATGTTTACAAGCATCTCCTAGTATGTTAAATAATTTGGCAAGAATCACGCACTCATTTTATGAAGGTATTTACAGGGCTGGTTCACTTAAACCAGCCCTGTAAATACCTTAGCTTCCATATTATTCTTCATCTATGTTGAGATGTCAATACAAATAACTTCTAAGCAGAAAAACTCAGCTTAAGACACACTAAAAATATTGTGATTTTAGAAATGAAAAGGTTCCCCATCCCTGATGTAGTAACAGTCTAAAAGTATCTGAAACGTTTTTTTTCCATGCGTCGATAATACACCGATGGCTTTAGCGATTTCTTGCGAAACGCAGTTGAAAAGAGAAAAACCGTATCACGAAGGAAAAGCCGATATTTTCCCACGAGAGTTACTCTATTGGCTCGCTCGCACAATGAGCGGTGGCAGAGAAACGTATTAAGATAATGCTTAGAAAGGAGATTGGCAGGAAACGGGTAGGAATGCTACTAGATGTCGAGAGGCAGAAAGAGGAAAATGCAGAGCACTGAGACTTGTAGACGAATCAATATGGCCCACAGATGGCTAAAACGTCCAATATGAAAACCTTTTAATTATATTCAAATAAATTTGGAATTCCTTCCATAACGATATATGTAGGAGCTCCAAAGAAATTGAGTTGTGTGGTTGTCAATCATGGGTAGAATGGTGAATGTTACACATGTGTAATGTGATCACTTAACCAGCCTTTGATAGGTCTTCTTCATATATGTTAATATTTCAAATTGCGTAAATTGCAATGTCGTGTTTTTTTAGATGCGAGCTACATTTATTATTTACCTTGCTATGTTATGTACAAGGTTTACAGATCAATGAGTGGATTTTTGTTTCTTCTAGCAAAACACGTGGTTTATTTTAATCTGTCCTGTGAATAGGAAGGATAATCTAGTGTAGGACAATCTGGAACTTCTCATCATTTGATTATTGTTGGATAAAACCACGTAAAACTGCTCAGGAGAAGCCGGACTCCTGACTGTCGTCATTTGACCAGAATGTCCTTGATGGTACCAGTTGAGATTGGTTGATTTTAATGCTCTTCCTCGTTGTCAGATGAAACTTCCTTTTGAGCTTCGTCATGTTGCTGGTCTAGAAGTGCTTGGAGCTCTTCAGTTGCCAGCTCTTCTTGACGTCCTATAATAAGCTCCTTCACATCCTCTTCAGGCCTTGTGAGAGCTATGAGAGTTCAAGCGACAGGATGAAATACAATACAGTTCGTTGTATGAAGCGAGGTTCGTTGTATGAGTTGCGTGAAGGATAAGCTGAATGTTCGTTTTGCGCAGCGTCCGTTATGCGAGACATATTCAAGAGTGCTTTAAAAATAGTAACGTTATACGATGGAAAATTCCACGGTATCCGTTTATTGGCCCATGATAAAGTAAATATTATTTCAGAATTCGATCGTGCTAATATTTGAAATAAGTATTATGAAGGATTTAATTTTGTGTACTTTTCTTTAAATAGCATACCGTGTCAAGATACTCAATGTCGTGTCGAGAATACAGTAAGCATACCGACAAAAACTGGTTTCAAACATTTCTTTGACTCGTTGAAAAAAACTTCGGTGTAATATGCAAATATTGCACTTTATTCATAAAATTTTGAATGATTAATGTACAATACATTTAAACCTGCCGAGAAATCGGCGCCATCATTACAAGGTTGGATGTGTCATCAATACACAAATAATTCTTGCAATATTTTTTCTAGAAAATTAAGCTTTAAATAGCTAGACGGGTTCTTGTTTGTGGCTCCATCTTAGATTCACACCACAATTTGATGGCAATTTTCATATACACAAGTCACATAATTATCAAGTAAAATATTTGTGACTATTAAAATTTTACGATTGATTCTAGACTAAGCTTTGATTAAAAATGTCAAAAAAAATTAATGCAGTCTAAATCGTATTTATCTTAATAAAGTAATGCTATTATTTAGTTGAAAAATTCCCTATTTTTTTCAATATATTTTTTTTTTTACAAATTTTGCATTCGAAAACGTGCGTCTTTTTATTGTGATATGCTTTTTTTTAAACCTGAGACAGGTAAAAACATGCTTTTTTGAAAAAAGTTTTTTACCACAATGGTAGTGTCATATCGCTCACTCCTTTCAAGAACGTCATAAATCAAAAATCGACAATTTTCAGTTGTGCATGTTTTCGGAATGCCCAGAAAATGTATTATATCCCGGTGAAAGCGGCATATTTTTAACTTAATATTTACCCGCTACAGGGCAGAAAGCGTTGTTTTTGCATTTTGATGAAAAGGTGTTGTTTAATTATTTTTTTAAAGATATTAAATATTTTTCAAATAGAGAAAAAACCTTCATGTTTTACCTAAAAATATGTGTTGCACAGTAAAAAGTTCAATAAGTGGTTTGATATTTATTTTTAATACATTGTGTTATATTTTTAAAGTTTAAAAACGTTCTCCTGAAAAATCATTTTTTTGATTTATGACGTTCTTGAAAGGAATGAGCGATATGTTGAATGCAATAGCAACACACGTAATACTAAATATCTACTTCCTGGTTCTATCTCAACTTATCGTATGTGTAGACTGTTGGAGTCAGCTCTCCTCATCCTCAGGTTGTAGGTCCTTCTGTCATGGACAACGTCACCTAGGCCATGCCTCTAATCGTGTTATATTTCTGTACCATCCATGAATTTTTTATGCCTTTCGAGGAAGACTCATGGCGATTGCCTGGTTCACAATATGATCGGGTTCTCTGCGTCCTATACGCCTACACAATCTCATTAAAAATTCCTAATAGGTAAAAGAAAATTAAATTCACCATTCGTGAATCATAATTAAACGTACAATCATCTTTGTTAACGTCACCAAATTAGCATTTTCTTTTGACAAGTCAGAACACGTTTGGCAACGTGTTAATAAAGCAAAAACTTTGTGTGAAAATTTTCCTCGTTTTGTTTCATACAATCACAGAGTTAACAAACAAACTACGTACAATGTTACCAAGGTATTATACGAGTATAGTGTCAAGGTTAGTTTAAACCGGGACGACACGTAGAATGAAACGCGGAAGAATACTGAAGATTGGTCCTTTTTCCATCATAAATTATTTTATCAGATTATTTTTTGATATCTCATCAGACATGAAGAACAATATGCAAGTCTGGGCATTTACGGGGCTGACGACCGTCATAGGCTGGTTTAAGTGATCACTTAACACACGTGTAACATTCACCAATTCTACCCATTATTGACAACCACACTACTCAAATTCTTAAAAGTTCCATATGTATGAACCAATTTTGAAAAATTATTCTCGAATCACTAGAACTTCACTAGAGACATCTATTGGTGAGATGCAAAGTTTTTGTATTGAGCAGAAACTCTTTTATTAGTACGTGAGGAATACTCAATGCTATTATCTCAGCTTGCAAATTTGTGGTTTGGAGGGTTTCTGCATAACATCGTCCAATTGTTTATCAATGAAACCGCAGAATGCGACCCTTGCGTTGGATAATTTTCCGCATTTTTGTGGAAAAAAATGTTTTCATTCATCGTTGCTTTTCTTCTTCAATGATCATAACTTATTTTTTAGTTTTCAAAATTAAAAAAAGCATAACAATGTTTAATGGTAGAAGTTAGTTTTTTTTTCAAATACTACCACCAAGAAGTATTGTTTACTGTATGTCATATTCAAAATTTGGATTTTTTTGTCAATCAGGTCACAGTTCGATATTTCATTGGTTGGATGGTTTCAGAAATTTTTTTTTTTCTTCTTCTAGTTCAAAGTCAAACATATCCAAACGACATGGATTTGTTCAGAAATATTTTCATGTGTATAAATAATTTTAACGCGAAAAGTCCTGAAAGCTGTCAACCCACATGGATGTTTCTAACACATTTTTTCATGGCTTACGGGTTGGGAAAAAGTTTTTAATTCAAGTTTTACTTGGTAAATAATACTGTTTCTTAAAATCTATTGTGATGCGTGTTTTGATGCATTCCGCATTATTTTCAAACACCGTAACGGTTTATATAATATAACGGTGTTTGAAAATGATGCGGAATGCATCGAAATACATATCAAAAGAAATAGTGTTATTTACTAAGTAAAACTAAAATTAAAAATGGATAGATTTCATCAGTGTGACTGCCAAACCAATTAATGAAATTTGAAAAAAAAGTTCCCTTAAAAATATTGTGTTGATCTTTTGGGTAAAGTATCTCCAGCAAATTAAAAATTTACAATTAATTAATTCATGAAAAATTCAAATATTGCAAATTGGGGGTTATATGGTTTTTGCATAACATGGTCCAATTATATCTCTGACTTGAGAGCACGTTACAGGGAATGTTAAATGCTTCGGAGGTAAAAAGATCTAAGTATGTCCACCTGTTGCCAAGAGGCCAGTTTTCATGGCCATTGTTTGTATTTCACTAATTATTTTTTTTTAAAACATTTACTTGCTAAAAAAAAATCGCTAAATACAGTACCAGATTGTTAATCCGATCGTAAATATTGCAGTGGAATGGGTCGTTCGGATTAGGGAAGGGTTTTGAGAAAAATGAGAGAGAAAAAATAAATTTCGGTTCATAAAAATGCTCACTTTTCTATGTTTTTATTCAAGTACTCAATAATTAAATACAATTCAATTTTTTAATATTATTTTAGCTTGAAAAAATTCTCTTTTGAACCAAAGAACCTTACTTTTGTTGAAGGGTTGGTTAGTCACGCATTAGTCTCAACCATCACGGCTGCCCAAACTCATTACACAGCAAGGGACATTTTTTGTAGTACGTTTTTTTTAGCATTTTTGGACTAGGTAGATTCTACTTAGTCCAAAAATGCAAAGAAATCGTACTTCAAAAAAATGTCCCTTACTGTGTTAAGTTTGGACAGCCGATCAATTCTTCAGTGCTCTGGAACACTTGTTCAACCCAGTTGATGGATCGATCAGACAAATATGTTTCTATCCTTAGACGAGTATGTGTATAAAAGTAAAAAGCGTAGACATTCGAAATCGTAGACTACGATTGAAAAATTGTCCCCGTAGTAGCGAAGTCCAAAACGTACTAAAGTCGTCGGAAATTCGAGGCGTTTGTCTGAGACCGCGCTGCTTCCGGACTGTACGGCGCGGAATTTCTTCCCAGAAAATGACGGAAATTCTCCCACCAGCGCCACCGCGTCATCATCAGTCGTGACCGGCTCATCATAGTCTGCGGGGCAGCTATTCTCAAAGCCCAAACCGTTTTGGTAATAAACAATTTTACCCATACTATGGGGAAAATGCTAAAGCAATATCGTGGGGTATACTAGCAAAAAACATCAACTCGAAAATATGCAATTTTGACTTAATGATGCATTTTATAAAGATTTCAACGCTCTAAAAACTGGTAAAATAACCTAAATAGTTTGAAATGTCGTATTTATGTGGTTTTAAAAGTAAATTCAAAAGTTTGGGGTATTTTATTCAGGCTAAAAACGTTAAATAACAGGGATTATTCAAACAGGAATTTTACGGTTAACGTTTTTTGCCAGTATACCCACAGTATTTACAATGCATTAACAACAATATTACAAACGGAACTTTAAATATTTGGAAACCCTCTGAAAGCTTCCGGAACATTCCCAGCTCCCGTGTAGAAACTCTGGGATTCCATTCGGACCCATTCAATTTAATTGAATTTTTTAAATCTTGTATCGGTATTTAATTCAATCATGTAAAGTTTTCCACGACCAAAGATAAAAGTTTACTAATGCTTTCAAAGTCCCTATCACTGTCAGCGGAGCATGTAAGTTAAAACTAACTAATGTGTACCAAAGTTCCAAAAGGAACCAAATATTTCAATGACCTTCCTTTATACACACTAAATTATAGGATAATATATTTTTTTAAATAAAATAACTGTTGCAATGTTAATTTAATAAAAAATACACACTCACATAAAAAAAACACAAAGAAAAAAACTATTATATCATTAAATATAAACATTAAACATTGAGTGTTATTCCCCCTCCAAACACAAGAGTTTAGTCTCTTTTTGGAGAGGAAGAGCGTAACTAGTTTATGTTATAAGTTAAAATATCTAGCAAATGAATTAACACGTAATATTTTTATTCACCGGGTGTTTTGAAATTTCGACACAACGTTGCCTGCATTATTTTCTTTGTTTTTTGTTTAGCCAGATTGAGCCACAGAAACGCGTGTCCGGGTACAGCTAGTATGTGCATAAAATAACGTGTACGTTTCGGAATAACCCCATATAGTAATTTATGATGAACGTGATCGATGTGCCAAAACTACGTGACAGTTAATCACGGCGCTGCTCGCTGGTATGACGAGGAAATAGGCTTCTAGGAAATGGTTTCGAAGTCCCAATTTCACGTTTTTTTAGTCGATTTGCAATCATGTCGGCTCCGATCGTGTATACTAACGTGTCGCATTAATATTACATGTATCAGGTATACTCAAACTTTTTAAATATTTGACTCTGCTTTACCACGGAAAACTTGTTGACAGTACGGATGAAAAACGAGTCGATGGATCTCTGAGGGGTTGTTTTGACTTATATTAAATATAAAATATTCCAAATAGCTTCCATTAAAGTCATAAAATGCAGCATTTTGAAACACTAGAAATTCAAAATTTTTTTAAATAAAAAACACATAATTTACAGTTTGACAATGACTAAAGCCTCCCCCCTATTGTCTATGTTTCCATTTTCCATTGATAAAAAATAAAAAATAAATAAAATAAGAAACAACTCATCCTTCTACGTCATAATGACATAACGCATATTTCCCTTATACTTGTGTTCCCTATTCTATCTCGTAGACTCTTGCAAGATAATGCTCCTTAGAGCCTTCATTTCTGACACTCTTAGGGTGTTTTTTGTTACTGCGGCGTCCGCTCTGCATTCGATCTCATAAACTATGATTGGTCGTACGTTTTATATATTTGAATTTTTAATAATGAATCAAATAATTTGAAAAGTTTAAAATAAATTAGTGTTTAGCGGACCACAGGTTTAGTATGCCTGTATTCTGCATTAGATCATCGCGTAATGTCTCGTGTATAGAGCTATTACAGGAATTTATTACGAGAGCTAACACGTTTTTTTTTACAATTCACAGTTCTAGCTACTATGGTGGCCTTGCAAGCTACTGCTAGACATACTTATGTACTAATGTTTATGCTAAAATTTGTTAATTATCGTTACTAAAATAGATTTTCATGAACATTCATTTGAGGTAGCCTATAATTAGCACTCAAAAGAAAAGGAATAGAAATATTATAGGTATCCAAAGGTATTTAACAAAAAGAGCTGTAGATACCATATTTCAATATCAGCCATATATTGTTTCTTAACTGCATAGTAATATAAAAATAAAATTAATATAAAATACAGTAATTCTGGAGAGTTGATGTGAGATGATCAGCTCACTGGCAATCGCAAAACTGTTCTCCAGTACTGCCACATGTCCAACCCCCAACTGTACTCCACAAGCAGCTACATTATGAGGTTGGAGCTTTTCATCAGCCTCTCCTGTCACTTGAGTCTTGTATGAGATTAGGCTTGGTTAGGTTAAGATAGGTTTGGTTAAGTTTCATAAGGTTATGTGAGGTATGGTATGGTTACGACAACGGAGAGTAAACCTAAAATGGAAATTGTCATATTGTCAGTACTCCATCATTAATGACGCTGTTTATTGTTGCAGATGGTCGTTAGGTGGTGGGGCGGCGTGTGGGCGGCGGCGCTGCTGGCTCTGGCGGCCGCGGGCCCTGCGCAGCCCCCCCTGCAGCACCACCTCACCAAGAGGTCCTTCTTCGAGATCCAGTGCAAGGGCGTGTACGACAAGAGCATCTTCGCGCGCCTCGACCGCATCTGCGATGACTGCTACAACCTCTTCAGGGAGCCGCAGCTGCACACGCTCTGCAGGTAACCTTACCATCACTCTACTCACTTCTCACTCTACACCACTCTGGAAAGGTCGAAGGCCATCGAAGAAAAGGCTTTCTAAACTGCTAAACTGGCAGTACAAAACGGAGTCCTGGTTCCAAGAAAACTTATAAGTTTTCACATTCATAATCAATAATGTTTGGAAGTATGGAGTAGGCATAAGAAGGATGAAAGTAGACTAACTGCAGTCGAAATGCGATCTTTCAAACTAATGTGCGTCAAAACGATTTATGATAAATGTTTGAATGGTGAAATAAGGATACAATGTAAAGACCGGGATAAGAAAATTGTGTATGTAGATACGGTTTGGGCATGTGGAACGGATGAGTAAAGAAATAACAGTAAAGCGTATTTATGTGGCGAATGTAGTTGGAAATAGGAATAGAGAAAGGCCGAGAAACACTTGGCGTGATAATAATTTCAAATACTGCAGTCAGTTAATATTTGAAATAATCGTCGGGTGTGTATGAGGAGATGCATGAATGTACAAAAGCCGAAGAATGTTTTCAAATATAGAGTGGTGTGGCATTCTATTCTCTCTGTCTACCCTTGCGAAGAAGCGGCGTGATAGTTAGTTTGATAGTAAGGAAAACGTGGTATTGGTAGAAGCAGTTGTCTTAGCTTTGAAATGTGCGTGATATTGAAGGAATCCAGGAGCTTTTCTGAAAAGCTTTAAAGAGTGAAAGAAAGATCTGCCATTGTGAACGCTAATATTAGGAAGCAAGACAGGGCTATTTTACAGAAACATATCATGGAACTATGTTCAGCCTCTTTATTTTCTATATTGAGCCAACCGAAAAAAGATTCCAACTATTGATTATAATTAGACATTTAGCATTATGATAAGAACTATAGAAGTAAATGTCCTGGCTTCAAAATGTATGTGACTGTTCTGAAATTGGAGGAGTCCAGTAGCTTTTCTAAGAAGGGAAGAAAAGGGAGAGAGACCTTCCATTGTGATTACCAATAGTTGGTGCAGGAGAGGACTATTTTACCAAAACATATTGTGCATTTGTTATGTAAGATTATGTGTTCAGCCTTTTTATTTTCTGTGGACGAGCCAATGAAGAAAAGCTTCCATTTATGGATTTTAATAAGACTTGTATTATGATTATTATTTTAAGAACTAGTGTCGAATGAAGGGTTGTTATTTTCCAGAAATAATTGTTTCACATCCGACTACTTCAAGGGCTGCTTGGAGGCGCTACAGATGACAGACGAAGTATCCAAGATCCAGACATGGATCAAACAACTGCACGGGGCAGATCCCGGGGTTTAGGTATTATTTCCTCCCCTTTATTTTATTTTATCCCTTTTTACACATTCAGCCTTTTCCCAATAATATGACATTTTGTCCTAACTTGATACGTGAAGTTGATAAACGAAAATATTTAAAAAAATATATATATCGTAGTCATACAGTAGAAAGTGACCAAGTGCATTTTGTACAAAAACGTTATCATTGACTATTTGATATCTTACTAGCTTAATATTGCCCTGAAAAAATCCCAAAGGATTTTAAACTTGGAAGTATAACATATATTGACTTGTTAAAAATGACTAACTGCATTGATGTTTATTTTGTTGCCAAGCAAAAGTGACTTAAATGGCCCTCCTGAACATTTTACGTTTTGTTAGTTGGTCACTTTCTCCTGTGCGACTACGATATAGGACATCCAAATTCTTTTTACTGGGAAAAGGCTGTAAAGTTAACTAATATAATTTAATCACCTAAAATCCTTTTTCTTCCTTTCTTCATTATTTCACTAACTTAATTATCTATTATTTCTTTAAATCCTTTTACTATTATTTTCTCACCTTGGGGCGTTTGGTAAACTAACATTTTACATATAATTAATTGTTCTATTTCTTGTACATAACTCTTCCTTCTAGCAAGCTTTTACCTGTGGCAGTCTTCTTCTTCTACACAATTCTATTTCTGCTGATTTCATTTCCTCGTTAATTGCACTATCTCTTAGAATTTATATGTGACATGTGGTTTTATTGAAATGTTTAAACTTATGATGAATTTTAGAATTTTATATGCCGGAAATCTGGAATATCCATTGTGTAAAGGCAACTAGCTGTAACTCAAGTTGCGGCTGTTTGGCGTAACACGGCTCAAAGCATTCTTATAACTGGCCTCTATCATATACAATCACAGATTTTGCTCTATCTCTTTCTTTCCTTTACCGAGATATTTATTATCCAAATAGCCGCTAAATTGTATTAATTTGATACATTTGTTGGCAAAAAGCATCATTTTAAGTTAACTTTAAACTCTTTTTTCTCAAAACTACTGTTTTAAACTTGCGGCTATTTGCCATTGCACATTAGTATAATACTGTTCGTCAATGCATTTGAAGGCGAAATAGCTCTCCAAAACTAAAAATTAATACAAGTTTCTGGAGCCAAAAATGCCCAGACTTCCATACTTCTTTGATGAGATGTTAAAAAATAATATGAAAAATATAGAAGTCTGGGTATTTATTTACAAGGCTAACGACCTGTTATAAGCTGGTTTCAGTGATCACTTTATACACGCGTAACATTTACCATTTTACCCATGACTAAGAATCACACTACAATTTTTTTTGGAAATCGTATACATATCATATAATTGACACGTTATTTCATGTGTGAATAAAAAACAGTAGAGACCGTTATTTAATGTATGCAAGATTTTTTCCGAATTATTTTACATCTCATATTAGCACCTCAACATAGATGAAGAAGAATATGGAAGTCTGGGTATTTACAGAGCTTACGACCTGTCATAGGCTGGTTTAAGTGATCACTTTATTCACGTTATAATATTCACCATTCTATCCATGATTGCCAACCACGCTAATCAAATTTCGAGAGTTATATTTATGCTTCAATTTGACATCTTCTCTCACATGCATACTTCTCGTTCACTACATATGTCGGTCACTCCTTCGAAGAACGCCATAAATAAAAAATCGTCAAGTTTCAGTTGTGCATGTTTTCGGAATGCCCAGAAAATGTACTAAATCCCAGCAAAAGAGGCATATTTTTAACTTAATATTTACCCGCTACAGGGCAGAAAATGTTGTTTTTGCATTTTGAAGAAAAGGTATTGTTTAATTATTTTTTTAAATATACTAAATATTTTTCAAATGGAAAAAAACCTTCAGGTTTTACCTAAAAAGATCTTTTGCATAGTAAAAAGTTTAATTAGTGGCTTGATATTTATTTTTAATATATTGTGTTATATTTTTAAACTTTGAAAACATTCTCCTGAAAAATCAAGTTTTATGATTTATGACATTCTTGAAAGGAGTGAGCGATGTGTATATCGCTCACTCCTTTCAAGAACGTCATAAATCAAAAAACTTAATTTTTCAGGAGAACGTTTTTAAAGTATGAAAATATAACACAATGAATTAAAAATAAATATTAAGCCACTTATCGAACGTTTTACTGTGCAACAGATTTTTTAGGTAAAACCTGAAGGTTTTTTCTCCATTTGAAAAATATTAAGTTTATTTAAGAAAATAATTAAAAAATACATTTTCTTAAAAATGCAAAAACAACATATTTTGCCCTGTAGCGGGTAAATATTAAGTTAAAAATTTGCCTCTTTTGCTGGGATATAGTATATTTTCTGGGCATTCCGAAAACATGCACAACTGAAAGTTGACGAATTTTGATTTATGACGTTCTTGAAAGGAGTGAGCGATATGTTATCTCTGATTCTAATAATATGACTGTTTCCTACACTTCTTTTGACCTCTTAACAGCATGTAACTAACCATACCTCTATTGCTAATGTTGTATATATGCTTATTGTGACAATTAAGTTAGTCGCGATATGGTCCCGTGGTTACTGTCGCAGACTCTGAGTCAGAGTATCTGGGTTCGAGCCCCACTCCACCACAACCTGATTCCTATTTTTAATAATGGGCCTACAAAAATAGTATCAAATTGAAATATTTGTGAATATAATAATAAGTACACAAATATTTCCCTATTTAAGTAATAATGTGTACTTTGGTGTATTGTAATTAATTTTTCATCATGCGTATTCATAAAGTTAATATTATAATATATAAATAACTAAACTAATTATAAAAGAGCTATTCATAAATGGATAATGGAAGTAGGTAGATTTGAAATAGTTCGCATCATTCGGCCATGTTGTATTTGATAGCATGTCATAAACAATTTTCTTTCAGATAATTTTATAAATAAGTATGGTAAAATGTGCCCTCAACACGGGAAAACTCAAAAAACTGTAATTTGTTGAGTATATGGTGAAATAAATATGAAATCAATATAAATTGTTCAAATTAAAACATAGGTTTTGCCTCTAGTTTACCCTTTTGTGTAAACAATATGAGGAAGGTAACTAGTTCACCACCAATACGTTTCCGCTTTGTTCAAATAAGTAAATTTCATTTTCATAAATGACACGGTTGTACGGATAAATTAACATTGAAATGTGTCTAAAAAAATATTTGATTATTTGCAGGTTCCAGTGCTTCACGACACCATACTTTAAGGGGTGCCTCGAGGCACTACTCCTAAACGAGGAGGAAGAAAAGTTCAACCAGATGGTGGAGTTCCTAGGCAAGAAGAAGAAGAAGTAGAAAGCAGACGAGAGCAGACGATCCTTCAAGCGAGACCGAGCAACCAGTAAGCGAGAACGCGTGAATCTTATGCGAGATATGTAACGAGCAAGCAACAACGGGTGATCCTTATGCACGACCATTTAAACAGTAAGCAAGAACGCGTGAATCTTATGCAAGATATGTAAGAAGATAGCAACAACGGGAGATCCTTATGCACGACCAATTAACCGGTGAGCATGAATGCGTGAATCTTATGCAAGATAAGAAACAAGCAACAAGACTATATAACCAGTAACTGAGAACACGTGAATCTTAAGCAAGACCATGTGACGAGTAAGCAACAACGGGTGATCCACAAGCAAGAGCAAACACAAACGGGTGACTGTTAAACAAGACCAAGTAACGAGTCAGCAAGAAAGTGTGAATCTTAAGCAAGACCATGTAACGAGTAAGCAACAACGGGTGAACCTTAAATAAGAACATGTATCGAGAAGGCAACAATAGGTGTTCTTTGAGCAAGTCAACGAGTAAGCAAGAACGGGTGATTGTTTAAACAAGACTAACAAGAAAGCAAGAACGGGTGATCTTAAAGCATTAGACGAGAGCGGGTGATCGTTTAGGCAAGACAAAGCAGCAAATAGGTGAGATTGAGTGATTCTTAAGAAAGACCAAATAATAAGAAAGCAAGACCGGGTGATTCATGAGCAAGGATATATGACAAGCAGGCAAGAACGGGTGATTCATTAACAGAAATAAGTATTAAGCAGGCAGGAACGGGCGATCCCTTAAGCAAAAGCAAGCTATCCATCTCCCACCATCTGGCTGACAATCCTCATTCATTCTAGTCGCAAATTATCCATGCATTGAGTATTATACATAGATTATAACTGTAAAAAGTAGTGAATCAGGCCATTTTGATCTTAGCTTAATTTATACATAATTAAACACCATTTAAAATGAAGATGAAAAAAAAGAACTTGTAATATATATTATATTTTTTATAATTAAGGTAGCGTTACTTTTGTGACTTGGATTAGAGAAATGTAAATTTTTATTTGTAAGTGTTCCTCAGTAAAATAGAGTGAGTTAAGCTGCTCTTACAACAATTTTTCTGTGATTTTACTAACAGATGAATAATTTTATGTCAGAGAGACAAACACCGACAACCAACTCGTTTGTAATATTATTTAAAGCATATTTATATTAATATCCATTTACAGAAGGGTGATAAATAATCATTTTGATAATTCATACTAAAATCGTACAAAAAATAGATTTTTCACTTTTTTAACACTACTGCATTGTGTTGGTAGACATGGAACCTCCAATCAACAGGTATATATAAGGTATATAAAAGGGATGAGTTCCAATATCATCAGATTTATGCCTTGAAAACCATCTACAACAATGTCAAGTACCTAATATTTCAGTAATCGATTCAACAGTCACATTTTGGTAATATCTGTTCATTTGTAAATCAAATTTTGCTTGGTAAATCACACGAAATTGCAATATTTACCAAGTAAAATCACTTTTGATCTTGTACCTCTTAACTTATTCAGAACTGCTTGCAATCAGATGCATTTTGAGTAGAAAAAGATGGGTATCTGAGTAATTAATTTAAAGTTATAACTGATTTGATTTATTTTCTCAAAATTTTCTCATTTTCTGCCATGGAAGTTGACAGGAGGATCTAATTATTACATTAGCAGTGAAAGCAATTAATGAAATGTGAAAAAATAACAGGATAAATCCTGTTATTTCCTGTATAAAAACTCACTTTTATCGACTAACATAAATATACATGTCTTCAGTTTATTATCGTGTAATCTCCATTTAATGTCATTTTCAAAACATCTTATTAAATAATTTCTAAATCTAATACCCAACAGCTTAAAGTGAAGGAAAAATTTTATTTTCTTAGACTCATATATCGGTGATTCATACATTAATTTACCTTTTTTATGGATTTTCTGAAACTGACAAAAACTGACACATTTATGACCACCTAGTATTACATTTTATAATACAATTGGTAACAAGATGCTTTATGAATGTAGCAGGCAAAACGTATCTCATTTTTTATATTTTGACCGTATCTACATATACTATTGCATGACACAAATCTATTTAATAAAAAACTCCAACAATGATTTTATATTATACGTAAAATTTAAACAAATCATTACAAATGTACTTGAAAATCAATTTTATTGATAAAATTAAATCATTCAAATCTCAGTCATACTTTTAATTTAGTTAACAAGAGTTAAGAATATAAGTATTGAAAATAAAAACATTCAAATAAATAGGATAAAATCTTTAGGATTCAGACTAAACACCGGTGTTCCTTAAGGTTCTATATTAGGGCCATTCCTTTAATATAATTTTTTTATATTTATATCAATGATCTACCATGTTCCGTGGTAAGGAATTAAACAAATATAGTGCTATTTGTTAAAAACCTAAATAATTATTTAAAACTTTCTGTAAAATTGTGTTTTGTGACCTACGATAGTATACGCAGAAGAGGTCAGTTTTTCTTTATGGAATAAGTTTGACTACATATGTAGATGCGTACTATATTAACGATTGAATTGGCTGGTCAATTGTAACTTTATAGTATGCATATTACACCTGAGAGCATTTTCTGATAACTAAACTATTTTACTTAGGAAAACTAAACTCTAATGTACATAATATCTATAATATTATAAAATTGTATGTTAACAGAATAAATGTGAAAAAATTGGACTTGCGTACAATCTAATTATTGTATATCAATTAGGAATGTGTGTCAACTTTAAATTAAACTCAAATGAGCCTTTATTAATATTTCGCATTATCGATTAGATTTACAAAATTTATGGCATTCCAATTTCAGTATTTAACATGTTCTTGTATTAATTATATCGTATTTATTTATTAATTCACAAAACTCATGAAAACCATATTTTATTTATTTCACAACCATCAAAACTATACTTAAATCATGACAGTCCATGAGTGGAACCTCACCCGGGACATTAAAGATTGTGAACATTTTTATTGAAATATATTATATTCACATGCATAAATTACAATAATTGACTTTCAAAAAACTGATTTTGATAAGAATTACAAATCTTTTTATAAGCTGCCAAATCATTAATAACTTTGAGAGATATAAGCTGTCTTTAAAGCCATATCGTGACAACTTCTGAGCATTGAAAAGTTTGAGAATGTTCCTAAGGATCAATATTCCCACTCTCCTCTTCAGCAATGTTCTCATTGTCTTCTTCATCTTTCTCTTCTAAGAATTTAATTCAATCAGAAAATCAAATTAAATCATAAATCCTGATGATGGAGGTTCTGCTGTAGGTTTAAATATAACATAAACATTGCAATATTGTAATATTTAAAGTATAAATTTTTGACAGACAACCACCATTCTTCCAATTTGAGATTTTAAATCTCCAATTTGAGAGTTCTTTCTTTGTGACCAGTTGAATCTCAGTGTTTTTATTGTTTCTCCTTATAAATGTTAATTTTTTACTACATGTATGAAAACAAAGATGTATTTTTTATGTATACATATATCAAACAAACCAAATGTAAGAATCTACAGACTAAAATGAATTTTAACTAAAACAGTATTTATTATGCTATATGTTTCATGTCAATGTATTTATCTACAAAATAAACAGCTTTTGCAATGACAAAATGGTTTTTAATTTTCTTATTGGACCTGTGTACTAAATAGGGAAAGAACCTTTTTACACTTAACACACTAAGGACTAATGTCTCTTCAGCGGTGCCCACATGCATAGAAATAGTGCTTGTTGCCAAATCTTGAGCCTAACTCTGGAACTCTTTAGTAACCTTGCCATCTATGATACATATAGAAAGAAAACGAAAAGGAGAAAAAATGATAGGCGTTGTGGTGTACTTGGGTAGACAGGCCAACTCTTTAGTTGGCCTGTCTACCCAAGTGGAGATTGACCGGAGCATTTCGTCGTAACGTAACATGTTACGATGCGAGCATTCGGGCAGTCAGTACACCGAGCCGAGCGCTCCATCCATAGTTTCGGATGCTCGCTGATACTCGCCGCGAGCGAGTATCAGCGAGCATCCGATCCATCATCATATTGTGATTGGTGTTAACTTGAAATAGTTAAAAGTTATAATTTTATAAGGGTTAGCTGTTTACTGATAAAAGTTTTTTTTTTTTTTTTTTAAATATGGAATGGCGTTGCACATGTAAAACAATGCATTTGCCAATGTCAAGTTAATTGAATTCTTAATTATAAAATATGATATGATAAAAATTATGAAGATAAACTATAAATTTATTTTATTTAATTTTAGAAAAACAACTAACAGTCTGTACAAATTTGGGTTCCTGCTCGCCAGGATGAGATGGATATCTGTAGGGAGGGGAATAAGCGGGGCCAGAGATTTAAAGAAATTTGGCATTTGGTCATTTATTGGGCAAACAAAGAATATATGGTTAAGGTCTTCCTCTTCGCAACGACACTCGCAAATGGGGGAGTCAAAGACACCAATCCTCGCAAGGTGCTCTCTCGTACAGCAATGACCCATCCTCATTCGACAAATGGTGGATGTATCTTTTTTGTTCATCGAAATTTTCCTAAACCAAAGACGGGACGGGACAGTAGGCTGAATGAGAGAGTAATGTTTTCCCTTTGAAATTTTGGAGGAGTTCCATTTGAGGGACCAGCTGGAAGACATATCAATATTTGGAATTGTCAAAAGGTCATCAGATGGGTAGCTAGAGAAATTCGTACTTCCATTTAAAACGGCTTCCTTAGCTAGAGAGTCGGCTTTTTCATTTCCCGGAATGCCATGGTGGCTTGGAATCCAGGCGAGAGAAACCTGAACGTTTTTTTCTTTGAGTAAATATAATTTCTCACGGATTTGGAATATTAAATGGGATTGGGCTTGTTTGAAGGGATTGCTGCTAATTTTTTGAAGAGAGCTTAGAGAGTCGGATAAAATGAGGCACCTTTCAAACTTTTTGGTCATAATGTAGGAAAGAGTTTCTCTTAAAGCCAAGCATTCCGCAGTAAAAACTGACGAAGGTTGAGGAAGTTGGAATTGGGCACAGTAACCATCATCGAGACTGTAAAAAGAAGCTCCTGAATAGCCAGATATTTCCAATTTGGATCCGTCTGTGAAGAATAAAGACCAGTCTTTCCATTTTGATTCAATTATGGAGTTGAAAAGGGAAATCGGACTAGGGGATTTAGTCCCTACTCCAATGTGGGTTATAATATTTGGGGAAAAAATATGATGAGAGTAAGGGAAGTTATAAAGGGAGGGGGTGGGAGATCGGAATATATCTGGGATAAATTTTGACAGTTTTTCAAAACTTTTTGCGAGTGCTGGATAAGGCCTATTATGTAACACACGGTTAGATGTTACAGAGTTTAGTAATTTCTTAGATGCCAAAAGAGATGGGTGATTTTCAAAAGCTAAACATTTTATCATGTATCTGTCAGATAGATATTGTCTTCTAATGTCTAGAGGAGGATCCATAGCTTCTAATTGGAGGGCATTTGTGGGGGAAGACTTCATCGCACCCAGGATGATTCTTAAGCATTTGTATTGAATAACAGACAGTTTATTCAATAAGTATATTGGGAGGGGGTCAATTATGATACTGCCATAGTCTAATTGGCTTCTAACAAAAGCGTTGTAAAATAGTTTTAGAGTAAGAGGATGAGAGCCCCACCAAACTCCTGCTAGAGCTCGGAGAGGGTTAATTTTTCTTTCACATTTTGTGATTACAGAATTTATGTAAGGGGCCCATGACAATTTCCTGTCAAAAATAATTCCTAAAAATTTAGCCTGATTACTTATAGGAATGGAGATATTGTCAAATTTTATAGAGTTAAATGGGATGTTATGTTTTTTCGAGAACAATACTATTTGGCTTTTTGAAGGAGATAGTTGAAGGCAATTAGAAGTGAACCAAGTATTGAGAGAAGTCAAGGCTGATTCAAGTTTATTAATAGCAGTTTTCATATCTTTATGTGAAATATATATTACAATGTCATCCGCATACTGCAAGATTTTGCATTTTCCCGAGACTGTTGATTCCAGATCGAAAGTATAGATATTATATAGTAAAGGACTAAGTACAGATCCTTGAGGGAGGCCCTTCCAGATTTTTCTTTCTATTTTTTTATACATCCCATTTACAATAATAGTTCTTTCTTTTAATATATTTAGAATCACCTGAACAATCTTAAAAGGAAAGTTTAACGAGCATAGTTTAACTTTGAGGACATTAAGGTCCACATTATCATAAGCTCCACAAATATCGATAAAAGCGGTGCATTCATTTTGAGAAAACGCTACTCGAATATCTGTTGAGAAGATAGAGAGATTATCGGTGGTTGATTTGTTTTTACGGAAACCAAATTGTGAAGCAGACAGTAAGGAATTGCTCTCCACAAACCAGTCTACTCTATTTTTTATCATATGTTCAAAAAGCTTTAGCATACACGAAGATAACGCTATGGGGCGGTATGAATCTCCCTTCATTGGGTCTTTATCAGGTTTTAGAATAGGGATTATCCGCTGAATTTTCCAATCAGCTGGAATTATTCCAGTTTCAAATATTTTATTTAGTATATTAATATATTTAAGTAAAATTTGTTGTGGAAATTTTTGAATCATGGGATGAGATTTTAACATATTCTAGGGGAAGTAATAACTCCTCAATCTGGAAAGGTGAGTCAAACCAAGATTCTTGATTGAGAATGACTGAAGAGTGGGATGGGAGTTCTTGGATTGTTGGAACATGAGAAGGTGCCAATTTGTCAACGAAATCGTAGATCCAAGCTGAATCATCGGAAATTTTTCTGAGTGACGAAGAAGATGGGGACCTAAATTTTCGTATGGCTGTCCAAACATCAGTCAATGGGGTTTGAGGTGAGAGAGCGCAACAGAAAGATTTCCATCCTATTCGTTTTTTCTGTTTTAATATTTTTTTTGTCTCAGCTTGAACTCTTTTAAACTCCAAAAAATTTAATTCACTCATATCATTTTTATATTTGGACATACAATTTTTTCTATTTTTAACAGCTAGACTGCACTCGGAATCCCACCAAGGGCATGGCGACGGATTCCTCCGAGTCTTTGGATTTATTTTAGGGGTGGTAGAATTAACTGCGGACATAATTGTGTCTATAAATTTAGAATACTCCAGTGGGATATCGAAGTCGCTCGCAGGATGAGATTTGGAATTATTTTTTTCCAAAATACTAACAAAGTTAGTCCAGTCAGTTTTTTTAAAATTATAAATGGTGTTTTGAGTTCTAGGGGTGATGCGAGACTTAAGAGGTATGTGGATAGTGATTGGGAAATGGTCACTCGAATGAGGATCGTCTAAGATACTCCAGGTTACCCTGGATGCTAAATCGTTAGAGCATAATGAGATATCAACAGCGCTCTGTCTATGAGATGGAGAACTTAATCTGGTAGGAGAGCCGTCGTTAAGTATACATATATCGTTATCATCAATGAAACTTAAGATGTTCCTACCTGAGCGGTCTGTATAAGCACTCCCCCAGCTGAGAGAATGTGCGTTGAAATCACCTAGTATGAAAAATGATTTGGGCAACAATTTTACTATATTATTCCAGCCAGACAGATCAAAAGGGATGTTAGGGGGAATATATACTGAAATATAGGATACATTGTTTATAGAGGCTGCAACGATTTGGAAAGATGAGGAGTTTGGGACTAGGATGTGGGAATAGTGAAGATGGTTTTTAATAAGAAGGGCTGCTCCTCCTCTACCATCGGGTCGGTCATCACGCAGGCAAATATAACCTGGGATAACAAAGTTGTATCCTGGCTTGAACCAGGTTTCTAATAAAGCAGCTATGTCAATTTTGTATTCCTTTAGAAGGGAACATAAATCTATTTTATTCGAAATAGCACTACGGCAATTCCACTGTAAGATAGATAATTTTGACTCCATCTCGTTAAGATGAGAGTCTTGTGTAATAGGGGTGATTATGTTATTAGAGGAGATTGGAATTTTGTGAGGCATTGTGATTTTGGAGAGTTGAATTGGAAGTGGTTTTGGCAGTGTTGTACGGTTTTTGGGGGGAGTTTTCGAAAATTGAGGTAATAAGTATGATTAATTGAGAAAGTACGTGTGATAAATTATCCGGTGTTGTAACACTGGCCTCTTTATTGCCAGACTGAAGAGCACAACCATCGGGAGAATTTGTATACGGTAAAAAGGAAATGGACTTTAATTTATCAAGAGTTGATTTGCTAATGTTAGGAAGAAACAATGACCTCGGAGCGGATTCTTTATAAACCGTCTTGTTATACGACAAAGGTTGTGAATGAGAAGATTGTTGGATATTACGGGATTGTGAGGAAGTGGTAGACTTTGTAATATCTGCGTATGATTTTCCCTTGCTAAATGTGGACTTGGCAGCCTCGTTATATGAAATATTTTGTTCAGTCATGCTCCTCTTTATTAAATTTTGCCTCAAATATTCAGGACATATTCTATTGGTAGCTAAATGATTACCTGAACAATTTACGCATGTAGCATTCTGAATTTCAACTTCGCAAGTCTCACCCATATGCTCCAATCCACACTTGAAACATCTAGGTTTGGACCTGCAAATTGTCTTGGCGTGTCCATAACGACAGCATGCAAAACAAAGAATTGCAGGATAGATGTATAGCTCAACGTCTATTACCGAATAGAATGAAAATATCTTTTTAGGGAGAATCTGCCCTTGGAAAGTAAGAATAACAGTTTGGGTGGGTACCCACGAGAATTTTTGGTCTACAGGCGAAGTGACTTTTCTCGAAAGTCTTCGAGATTTCGTAATCATACCACATTCATTTGGAACCTCGATATTTTTTACAATCTCTTCATGGGTCCACTCTAAAGGGATACCCCTGACCAGGCCCATGCGAGAGACCATATGGTACGGGATAAATACTTTGTAGTCATATGTTTCCAAAGCATTATCATCAATAAAACTATTTGCCGCTGAGTATGTCAAAAATTGTACAGAAATCCGGTTTCGGCCGATAGATTTTATTCCTGCACGAGGAACAATACCAGGAATATTTAGGGATTGCAAAAGTTTGCCAAAATCGATGATATTCAAAGAGAAAGAAGAATTGGGGACAACGTTTTTTTGGACAAAAACGCAGAAAGGTCCACTGTCTCTTTCTGTGTATTTGTTTTTGATATATTCTGACTGTAAGGAAGAAGGATCATTAGATGTTGAAGGGGATAAGGTTTTCGGAGTTGCATTATGAATATCTTTGGCAGAATCAGTTTTAGAAATTTTTCTGATTTTGTTGGGGAGGATTGGAGACGTGGGTAATGAAGAGTTGGAAGAAGATGTAGATGGGATGTCGGGAGGCTCCTTACGACGTGTTTTAATTCTTTCCATACTTATTCAGAAATAATCCAATGAGTGTATAGAAAGAAAAATATATGTATATAAACGAAAAATATTATATGCAACTAAAAAATATTATTGTTGCAATTTACTATTACAACTAGGAAATTAATAAAGTACGAAATTTAAGAATTAAAATAATAAAATAACGATAGATTTGGCTTATCTGAGAAGTAATCCTTAATCAGCAACCATTTAAACTATA
Organism: Brachycentrus maculatus; assembly: GCF_059751285.1. NCBI lineage: Eukaryota > Metazoa > Arthropoda > Insecta > Trichoptera > Brachycentridae > Brachycentrus > Brachycentrus maculatus. The sequence continues at coordinate 1,539,762 of NW_028280910.1, forward strand.
AACAACTTATGAAATATCGAAAAAAACTCAAAATATGACAAAATTATTGGAGCTATGTAATATATGAACTGACAAACACAACTGTCAAAACTCAAGTCCTGATAAAAGTTCATCAATAATATCATTGCGTCATTCATATAGCAACGCGGGTCATAGTGGGCGTAGTACATTCCTAAGAATCTGTGCCGAATGAACACATGTGACAATCGGCGTTAACAGTTAAAAAATCTCTTAAGGTTACGACCATAGTGTGCATTCAAAACCCATAGCTTCTCAGGGATAAATGACTGGAATAAAAATATGCAATAGACAATAATGATCCTAGAACATGTGCTTAAACGGTTAAATTTTATGGAATATAATAAGGAGCACAACCTCGAATACCTCAATTACGCCAGCTCCCATTTGTACGCAAGTAAAAGCGGAAAACCTCAGAGACAAAACCATCATGTCGGATCACGGAAGGGCGGCAAAAGAGGATAAAAACGAAGTCCTGTTTGAACTGTGCTAGTCTGGAAGTTGAAAGTTGGCCATCCAAAATGACGAGGAACTCCTTTTATAGTGATTCTCTACTGGAGTTAGCCATCGGAGAACTTCACCATTGATAATCATTGTCATCCACATCAATCAAGGGTTTAAATAAATGAAATAGTTTTTAGAATAAAAGGAAAATAACTGTTTTTATAATATTTTTTATTATTAACAACATTATATCACTATAAAGACACTACAAACAACAATGGAATAAGTTTAGGATATAAATTTCGTTGGACATTTCAATTGATTATGATTCCGAAAATTGTACTTTGCAATATATCATTTGCATAAAATAGTTAAATTTGAGCATTTTTATACAAAACTCATTTATTGCACATAAGATGCAATAGATACCCATAAGTTATGAATTATTCAGGGAACACATATGTATTTTAAGGTTTTTAACTCACATTCTTTCATATACCGTATTTTACGGACTATATGATACACATTTTTCTTCGAAAATTGCCTACAAAATTCATTATACTTAAAATTAATATGAAAATGCCCAGTGTTTGATTTAAATTTCTCACCAGTCCTAAAAATAATCATATAAATGCGGCATCCAAATGCCGCGGGAAATCCATCTCTATCTGGCAACATTATAGTGATGTAGTCCACTACACAACACCTGTATATATTTATTTATTATTAAACCATATCCGCTCCCTAAGTGGAGCATATGGAGTCCACAAACTGTCTCCAGGCTTTTCTGTTGGCTGCCAGCTCCCTTGCATCCTCCCAAGTCAGATCCGCGTTCCGAAGTTCTGACGAGAACTACCGACAAGTTGTCAGCAGTGGTCGTCCTGGGCGGCGCGAACCTGATGCCTTGTAAAAGAGGCAAGCTTTATTAAGGCTCTCAGGAGGTATGCGGAGTACATGGCCAAGCCAACTGAATCGCCTTGGTCACAACTGTCGTCAAGAAAAGGCGATTCATACATTTATAGTACACAAAAACACACTACAATTGTGTAATGCAATATTTTCCGAGTCGAGCACGCCCTAATTAATTTGAAATTAATTAAATTTCTATTTAATTTGAAGATTTTTAAAAAAAGTCTGGTTTTGGAATCTAATAATAAAAATGTTGAAAGTGTTATTTAACAAAAATTGCTTACAAACTGAGGTGTGTCTTATAGTCGGTAAAATACGGTATGTGTTAGTTGAAAATTGTTAACCGTTTAAGGGTTTGACTCATTTGCTGTCAATCACGCACCCGCGCGTGATGTGTATTCAATATATTATTCATATTCGGATTCGTCGGCATTGTGTGTTAAGCGAATGTAGTCATATCGGCGTAGATGAAATAACAATTTTAAAGACTTTTTGCACTTAATTTTACTTATGGAAAATATTTATCTATTATCAAGAAAAATTACGTGTCTTCTGGTGAAATATTGCTTCCCTAACCCGGCAGCGAACTTGTTAACTAATATATAAAGTATTTATAATGATATTTGAATATTTATTGATTCATTTTATATTGAGTTTGGTTAAGTTGGGCCCTTTATTGGGCCAAATATTTCAGTGTCAATTTGTCCTAGTGAATTAATATTTCACATGAGGATTTTTCAAAACACTACAGAAAAATTTTGGTCCAGGACTAATCGATACCAAGACATATCATTTAAATTATCGTATACATACTTTTTAGATATGCATATAATATTGCGCCTATAAGAGGATTAAGAGTTTCAACATTACATATAAATTAGAAATTACCTTAATATTTTTCAATGTGAAATCAAATTCCAAATTTCTATCTATAATATATAAATAAAACTGTAAATTTTTTTTTGTTCAAAATTTTAAATCTCCTAAAACTGTTCACTGATTGCTTTGAAAATTTGACACAATGTTGCATTCAAATACGCATGTGTTTTTATAAACTGTGACAGGTACAAAGAATTGCTTATTTAGAAGAAAAAAAACACAATGGTAGTGACATCTGTTGAACGTAACAGAAAGACACGAAATACTAAACATTGTTCATAGAGGACGTGCATGTTTGTTAGCAGTTGCTGTCACTTAGCATTTTTAATGTTTTTTATAGCATTATCTTTCATAGATTTTTAGTATATTCATCACTTCACAAGCGTTTAATGAAATATTTTAAAACCTGTGCTTTATAACATTTTTTTTCATTTAACCAGAATGATCCATAGGAACGTGTGGCCGGTTGCATCTAGTATGATATAATTGTAAAAATTTACATATCTACGTAACATTTAATATAAAAATTAAAAACTCTATCTATCGAACAATACAAGTCATAACCGTGGAGTACTTGTTTAAATTTACCTAATCATACAGTAGAACCCCGGAAATTTGAACCAATAGGGACTGTGGCCTGTTCGGATTTGAAAAAGACCGGATTTACCGAGAAATTTATAATACAGTACATACATAGTACTTTACATTACAGTACTTATGTTGTTATAATTAATCTGTAATACGTTTGTAATATTTATTCAAAATTACCCTGAACTGGTCCCTGAAGCGCAGGAGTGGTCACCTTGCCTTCATGTAAGTAACGATCGCGATAAAACTGTGTCAATAAGATGCAGTGCCCTACGCACCATCGGGTGTAGATAAGGGTTAGAAGAATAGTTACTTTGTACATGCCTTTTACATTTCACTTTTTACTTTTCAACCAATTGACTTTTTACATTTCAAGCTAATATTACAAACAGTACTTAAGTAGCAATATAGGTAGGTACTATACTGTATGATTTATTCACTTTTCTATAATTATAGAACAAAATTAGGTTATATTACTTTATAATTTTAATAAAAAAAGGTAAAAACTGGCTGCAAGCAGCAACTGACCGGAGGCTATGGAAAGAAGGGGAAGAGGCCTATATCCAGCAGTGGAGGACAGAGGGCTCATGATGAAGAAGAAGAAGATAATAAATTTAATAATAAATAATAATAAAACCCTTATCTGCACTCCAATGGTGCATAGGGCACTGCGAAATACAAACGCAGTGTAATCTTGCGCAAAAAAGGTGATCAGCCCTCTGCTTCAGGTACCAGTCCAGGGTAATATTGAATAAATAGTACAGTGAGAAAATCACTAATATTTATTTTACCCCTCCCTGGGAATCGAACCCAGGACCTCCAGAACGGTAGCCGAGCGTGCTGACCATTACACTACGGAGATGGATAAAAATTATGTAATAATAAATGTGTTTCTGCGTGTTTTTTTTTAACCCTAAATAACTAAACCATATTTGTAGATACATAGTAACTAAACATTCGTCACGCGGACTACGCAATTAAAAACGTGACAATTATCAAAAGTATTTATTAAAAATAGTAACTGGTTACATGACAAATAAGTTTGGTTTATTAGGAATGAATGTAAGAGACATTTAACAATAAATCACTTTTCCGTAAACAAAGCCTGGCGGGTGCGGGGTGCAGGGAAGTAAGTGCCTTACTTTTTCGGAGAAAGGCGTCGTTGGGTGGACAAATCGCTCACTCCTTTCAAGAACGTCATAAATCAAAAATCGTCAATTTTCAGTTGTGCATGTTTTCGGAATGTCCAGAAAATGTACCATATTCCAGCACAAGAGGCATATTTTTAACTTAATATTTACCCGCTACAGGGCAGAAAATATTGTTTTTGGATTTTGAAGAAAAAGTATTGTTTGATTATTTTTTTTAAAAATACTAAATATTTTTCAAATGAAGAAAATACCTTCAGGTTTTACCTAAAAAGATCTTGCACAGTAAAAAGTCCAATAAGTGGCTTGATATTTATTTTTAATACATTGTTATATTTTTAAACATTAAAAATATTCTCCTGAAAAATCAAGTTTTTTGATTTATGACGTTCTTGAAAGGAGTGAGCGAAATGTTTAGTCATCTAGGGTTAAATGTCTTCCTACAAATGTCTTCAAAATCTTGTTCGGATTTTGGATTTCTGGGGTACTACTGTAATCACAAACATATTTTATAGAAAATCAGGGTTATCAGTGTTTTTTCCTTAACTTTCAAAATTTATATCCAAATAATATTTGAAGAGTAGCTCCACATATTGTCGTATCACATCAGTGTAAAATCTAAATGACGTGTGATTACAAAGGAACATATTTGATGGGATCAATTTTGAGTTTGTCAGAGAGTCCCTTGCAAGAAACCATTTGATTGTTGCTGTACGGAATGACGCCTTCCTTGTCAGTTTTTGCTGCCATCGCTGCCTCCTTGTCTCCTGCAGCTAGAACTGGTTTCGACGGATCCACCTGATGAAAGAAACACAAATTATTTAGCTGGATACACACACATATATATATATATATATATATATATATATATATATATATATATATATATATATATATATAAATATATAAGTATTGTGTACTTGATAACACTATCCATATTAATTAAACCATATGCGTTCCCTATGTAGACCATATTAATATGAACAAAATAATTTAAATAAAATTTCTATCCATTTTTAATAATTGTTTTACTTAGTAAATACCACTATTTCTTATAATCTACTGTGACACGTGTTTCAATGCATTCCACATCATTTTCAAACACCGTATGCATCGAAACACGTGTCATACGGTGTTTGAAAATGATGTGGAATGCATTGAAACACGTGTCACAGTAGATTTTAAGAAATAGCGGTATTTACTAAGTAAAACATTAATTGAAAATGGATAGATTTTACCACAAAGTGACTGCCGAATCAATAAATGAAAATAAAATTTCTATCTTTTGAAAATTCTGAACTGCCAATTTGTAAGAGTCCTTGGAAGATAATTACTAACTTACTTTTTTCATACATTCATTCTAACCCCTATCCACACCCAATGGTGCATAGGGCACTGCACCGTATTGACACAGTGTTGTCTTGATTATACTTACACGAAGGTAAGGAGATCACTCCGGCGCTTCGGGGACCAGTCCAGGGTAATATCAAATAAATATTAAAGTGTAAAATTACTTAATATTTATTTTCACCCTCCTCCCCCCGGGAGTCGAACCCGGGACCTCCAGCAGGGTAGCTAAACACGCTAAACATTACACCACTGAGGCAGACAAGAACCTACCTTACTCATCATATATGTATAAAAACTTTGGATAACACTTACTGGTTCCAAGCCCCGCAGATGCCCCAGGAGTTCACTCATCCGACCCTGGAAGCCGGGAGCGAAGCTCTCAGGGTTGACAGCGATGAAGCACTGACCCAAGTTGGCCTCTCCTCCGATTCCCTGGTGAGACCAACCGCGAATGTGGGGTCCATACAACGAACCTAAAGAATGCATTTAAAACAAAGTAGAAGATTGAAAACTTTACCCAAATTAATGCTAAATATGGTAAGGTATGACTGGGATACATGGTGGTTTTTTTTTTTTTTTTTTTTTTTTTTTTCTCCCTCTCACATTTTTTTGCACCCTGCTTATATATGCAAGGTCATGTTACGGGTACGGGATTCTTGCACTTTTGCTTTAGTGCTTTCGGGTATGCATTATCTGGGAGAGAAAAAGAGGTTAGAGCAGCGTTCAGCCGCTTCACTCCACTGCATTGAGCTCCGTAAGTATTATCCGGCTCCGACGTTTATCCTCCTTCATTGTAGTTTTTCATCTCCACAACTAAACTTTCCAGGTAGTCCAAGTATAATTTGGAGACGACTCCGCTTTTTAGCATCTCCTGCGGGTTCAGGGAGTCGATGTTGTGAGCATCACACTCCATTTGGAGAATCCACCTGTTTCGCTCAAACATTGGGCAAGATCTCAGTACGTGTTCCACAGACTGAGCAGTGGTGCCATCACATGGGCAGCATGGATCAGGACGAAGGCCGAAACGGTTTAAATAGACTCTAAAGGCTCCATGTCCTGTCAGCATTTGTGTGAGAAAATATTTTCTCCCGTGTTTGTCTAGAATAGAAATAGCATCTTGCACATTTTCAAAAAAAAGTCTTGTGGTCTTTCCACTTTCAGATGCTTTATATATTTTGTTCCATTCCTTTAAGGATTCTTGATGGTACAAACGTTTCACGTAGCTCAGTGGAATCATTGAGAAAGTTGGCGCCGAGTTTTTGATGGTTGCGCGTTTTGCAAGCTCATCCGCACGTTCATTGCCTTTAAGTCCTACGTGTGCCCTCACCCACATCAGATGTATTGGAGAGTTAGCACAACGCAGTAGCTCGTGTATTGAGTTGATAACGCAGTTTGATGAGCAGTCCACCTGCAGGGCTGCTAGCCCCGATTTGCTGTCAGAGTAAATGTTAATTGAACTCAGTTGTGAGTTTTCCTTACTCCATTTTACAGCTTCTCTTATAGCTATCAGCTCTGCTTGAAAAACACTACACTCGTCGGCTAGCTTGAAGGTTCCTGCTTTTACTTCGGAATTATTTATGTATGCTACGAAAGCAGCCCCAACCTTTCCGTCAATCTTGCTTCCATCCGTATAAATATTAGCCGTACTGTCGTCCTTTGCAATGTCACCTGGGAAAGAAATGTTTAATGGAGTCCTTTCTGCAGGGTGTCTCAAATGCTTAAAAGGAATCCTCTTTTGAATCTGTCTGTCACTGGATAGTCCCATGATGTTGCCAGTCAACTTGGTGTGGTAAATCTCGTAGAATTCTTTTACTTTCAGGTCGATCGGTACCATTCCAGATATTACAAGGGCAGAGTTGGTGGTTATCTGAAAGACATAAGGATAGGCAGAATGCATTTGAGATTAGTACCTACAGAAGAATGGTAAGGATATCGTGGATGGACCATATCTCAAACGACAAGGTACTACGAATAATTGTATCCTCCACACTGAATTTCTGAGGCATCCTTGTTCCATAGCTGCAGCCGTGTTGATTTGTTTTAGAGTCTCAACATTTATATCGATGTTGCTACTAACTCCAAAATACTTAATGTAATATTTTACTCTAATATTTATTATGGAAGAAAACACCAGACCAATTGAATAATTGAATGACTGAATAATCTTCTTCTTCTTTCCATGTTCGCTCCATAGGTGGAGCATATGGCCAACACGAGACGTCTCCAAGTCACTCTGTCACGCGCCATCTACTTGGCTTCCTCCCCGGTCAGTCCGGCGTCTCGAAGTTCCGCTGAGTATAGTCGGTGAATGGCCATCAGCGGCCTTCCGGGGCGCCGGAATCCTCGGGGTTGGAAGAAGAGACATGAGGGGTTGATGCTCTCAGGTGGCATTCTAAGGACATGTCTCAACCATGTCCAATTTCTCTTCAGGACTTCCAGTATGAGGGGCTCTTGAGTTCTTCTCCTCACATCGTCATTGCTGACGAAGTCATACCACTTTATACCCAGTTTTCGCCTCAGCCACCTATTTTCAAAACTTAAATAATTGATTGAATAATTACCAGCAGATATTCCGCAGAGGACATCCACCATGGTGCCCAGACCGTATCCTTTGTATCCTGAGGTGGTCTCAGCTCCTCCGACTGGCATGAGGCAGCCCGTGGAGAAGGCGAGATCAGCGTCCGTCGTAATGTTACCATCGGGACCCTAGAATTATGACAGCAGATTGGATGATCAGAACATGCAACACAAATATTTTTTCAAAATAAACTTCAAAGGCGAAATATATATATATTTCTTTATTGTAACTGCAGACAGTTGGTAGAATTCCATATTGAATTGTTGGGTTATATATCCAAAATCAAACAAGGTTTATTGGATTGAATTCTACATTTATTTATGTATATGTTAATATGTGACGCGTTTCATCTTTTTGAGACATTATCAAACACTGACTCTAACTCAGTGTTTGATAATGTCTTAATAAGACGAAACGCGTCACATATTGACATATCGTAGTCGTACAGGAGAAAGTGACCGACTAACAAAACGTAAAATGTTCAGGAGGGCCATTTAAGTTAAATTTGCTTGGCAAGAAAATAAACATCAATATTGTACTTACAAGTTTAAAATCCTTTGGGATGGTTTTCAGGGCAATATTAAGCTAGTAAGATATCAAATAGTCAATAATCACGTTTTTGTAAAAAAATGCACTTGGTCACTTTCTCCTGTATGACTACGATATACATAAATAAATGTAGAATTCAATCCAATAAACCTTGTTTAATTTTGGATATATTACCCAACAATTCTACATATTTCTGCTACTAACACATTTCAGAAGGGTATTTTTTACGCCCGTGGACCACTGATGACTGGATTTGATTATTACGTACATATAATTAAGACCTTAATAAAGAGATTTATAAATAATATTCATATAATTAAAATGTTAGACAATTCCTTCTATTTTGCCTTCGAAATGAGGCCGGTGCAGAAGATAAAGATACCATTCCCAACCTTAAGCATCAATCGACCAAATGGGGAGAAAGATACCTTTCCCATCCTTAGTGGGTTAATTTTAACCATATAAACTAAATGTACTCAAAATGCGATTTTCAGAGGAATTTGCTGCAAAACGATGTAAAATTAATGTTTGAATGGTGATATAAGGAAAAATACATGGCTGAGATAAGTGTTATCGATAAAATTAAGAAAGGTATGTTGAGATGGAATGTGAATCGAATGTGTGAAATAAGAACAGTAAAACAAATTTATGAGGCGAATGCGGCCGTTAATAGAAGCAGAGGAAGACAGAGAAAAACGCGATACGATAAAGTATTTCAAATACTTGAAAGTGGTCATGTCAGAAGTCGGAATAATTGGCGTGTATGTATGACGAGATGCATGAATGCGGAAGGGGCAAAATTCGTTTGCAAAGACAGATATGGCGTTCTATTCTCTCTGCCTACCCCTGTGGAGAGGCGGTGTGATGGTTGGTTAGTTAGTTAGTTAGTTAATTTAAACCACTAGTTACTAGTATATCAACCCTGCGGATAATACATAACTCTAAATGGAAAATATTACTAACTAATTATAAAAATTTTGGATAATTTATATAGTCTTAAACATTCTTAAAAAACAGGAACAGTTCCGGTTTTCATCTTTACGAAACTATATAAGCAAACAACATAAAAAATATATATATATCACATACTGAAAAGGTAATTTAAGGTAAATGACGAATATTAAATCTATTTGGAGAGATGTGCGCCATCTATGTATGTAAAAATGTTATTTAATAAGAACGGTTTGAGTCTGTGATGTTATTTATTATCCAAGTCAACAGCCAATGAAATGCTTTCGTAATACACATTTGAAATTTCTCCAATAAAATAATATACCTACGTACAAAACGGTTCATTATTTTTTTGAAGTACGTACTCTAAAAATATTGCATTTAAAATATGCGATTCATAAAAATAATATTTATATGCATTACCTGTGCCCAACCTTCGGGAATTGGTTCCCCTTTCCGTCTTTGGATTTCAATCTAAAAGAAAAATAAATATTACAAACGAATGAATTGCAAAAATAATATTAAAAAAAAATGCAAAAATATATATGTGGCCCATGAGGGGATCGAACCCGCGACCTTCGCGTTATTAGCACGACGCTCTAACCAACTGAGCTAATGGGCCGATGACGCCATGCGCAAAAATACAGTATAAATGCACATGCTGTTTTCACTTTCGATTGATTTTAACTATAAGATTTCATGATATATATATATTTGTATAATCTTTATATACACATATAAAAGCGCTGTTATCTTATCTGAATTAGTCGGGAAACTAAGCAAACAATATTGCATGAAATATTCACCTTTCCCACAGCTACGGCCGTCGTTGCCATGTCTAAAAGGAATCTATCTCCATTTTCTGCTGGAGCTCCAATTGAAAGCGGATTTGTACCCAAAGCAGCCTGAAAATAACACATTTTTAATTAAGAGTTTTTACATAATACATACATATTGCCTAAAACGAGGACTATCGTTATTAACGAGTTTTATTTTTAAGATTGGTTAGTCAGTTTTTTTTGGTTGGCAAACATGTATCTTTGTCTAGAATTGAACATGAGATTTAATCAAATTAGAAATATTTTACCAACCTTTTTACTGCGAGTTGGAGCCATAAGGGGAGACGTATTGGTAAACGACATGCCTATGAAGCCCTGGTCTAAAGCCCTCATTGAATACCAGCCAGCGATACCGTAGTGGTTTGAATCTAAATTTTAAAAATATCATAATTTAATAATCAGTATTCATACCTTTACGATTCACTTTTGGTTGATGGAAGAAATAAAGGGACAGAAAGGTTGATATTGGGTTTCATTTTTGTGTCATTTTGTCATTTACTGAGAGCGTCGGTAGACCAAAGCGCGACCATCTTGCGATCTTGCAAAATGTCATAATTCAAAATTCAGCATCGCCAGTGTTACCAACTTTGCAGGTTTTAACTGGCATTGCGCATGCGCCATTTTCAGTCAAGAAAAGCTTTTTCGCGTCAAATTTATATTTTATTAGATACGGCATGACATTTTTTTGTTGTTGATAATTCATTAGATCTATTATCCAGATATGTCAAAAATTGGAAAAGAATAAAGTGGCACATTATTTATTAATTTAGCGTTGAATTTGTAGAATAACATGTTATTGAATGAAATGATTTAAATAGAAAATAGAAAAATAAAACACTTTTACAATATAGAATCACTTTTTAAGAAGTTTAAAGGCTCAGTATTCGATAAGTTAGAACTTAATTTCCTCGAAATCCAGGTAACATTCTACGAAAAAGATTTTTTTCTTCTTAAAACACCGTAGTGTCTGTTTCCGAGTCATCGCATTTGTCTACAGTCTTGTAAGTCCCGGTTTCGATTCCCAGAGGGCTCAAAATAAATGTAAACAAGTGTGATACACTCACGTTTGGCTACCACCCATCCGACACCGGATTCCTTGGCTTTCTTTATGGCGAGGTCCATGCAGAAGTCCCCGACAGTAGCCCCCAGGGCTCCGGCGCCGTCCACCCAGGCGGTGGCTGCCGACTCCTTGAGGATGACCGGGGGCGCGGCGGGATGGCAGGCCCCCGTGAGGATGTCGTTCACATACAGCTCTGTGGAACACCATCGAAACAAAATAGTCAAATATATTTATTATGTATTTTTTGTATATTAAAAGCTTTGATAACTTTGTGGTATGATAATAATTTATCGTCCGCCTCCATAGTGTATTGGTCAGCAAGCTCGGCTATCATTCTGGAGGTCCCGGGTTCGATTCCCAGCGGGGGGTCAAATAAATAAAAGTGATTATTTCGCTCTAATATTTATTTAACATTACCCTGGACTGGTACCTGAAGCGGAGGACTGATCACCTTTCCTTCATTTGTTAACGATAAAAATAACACTACGTTTATATTATGCAGTGCCCTATGCACCATTGGGGTCCGGATAAGAGGTTGAAATGATAATAAAACACTCTCCTTATCATCCATTGTTAATTATTGTTGTTACCACTTTTATAAACACTCATTCGTGACTACCGGTTCAGAAAATCATTCCGTCATCAGGTCATCAAAATAAAATTATAACGATAAGACATTTGTAAAAAAATAAAACTTTGAAAGAGAGAAAGAAATTTCTTCAAGATTACGTAAAATATGGAGTAAGTGGCTAATACCAAAGTTATCGAATTTAAATTCATATGTGGGATTTTAATCCCGTCGGACAGGCTAGGTGAATGTGACGACAAATTAATTACAAAGCAATTACGTCATCCGAATCAGAAACATGGGATGGCAAGGTGACATCCATAAACATTATGAAACAAAATATAAATATATATTATGGATCATGCAATTAGTGAGACTTATACAGGTGGCACAAAATTAATTACTCCATCTGAAGATGTTGCAATTTTTGCTAATGGCGTTGTAGGTCAATAACATTTGACATTTCGCTCCTTTCAACATATATAAAAAAAAACGTCAATTTTCAGTTGTGCATGTTTTCGGAATACCTAGAAAATGTACTATATCCCAGCAAAAGCAGTATATTTTTAACATAAAATTTACCCGCTACAGGGCAGAAAGTGTTGTTTTTTGCATTTTGAAGAAAAGGTATTGTTTAATTACTTTTTTAAACATACTTAATATTTTTCAAAAGGAGAAAAAACATTCAGGTTTTACCTAAAAAGATATGTTGCACAGTAAGAATTTCAATTAGTGGCTTGATATTTATTTGTAATACATATTCTTAAACTTTAAAAACGATCTCCTGAAAAACCAATTATTTAGATATATGACGTTGTTGAAAGGAGTGAGCGAAATGTCAAATATGATTATAACATCTTTTGATAGGGTGAATAATTTTGTGCCACCCTGTATATGTGACATGCTTTTAATTTTCCCATCAAAGCGTCCAAATCTTTAAATTAATGGAGTTGGTATTTGCCAACGCTTAACAATGAATATGTCAGATTCGGCGCTTTTTGATCAACGATCTTTATACGCAAGATATAACAGCTACAACATGCTGGATTAATTACTCCACATGAGCACAGATGGTCGTCTTCAAAGTCCAGAGATTAGTAGGTCAGTTTTGTCAACATTGAGTTACCAAGTCATTAAATCATCAACATTGTGATAAGTATAAATAATATATCGAAGTTGTTGGTGGCAAAGGATTTTAACTAACCAACTAACCATCGCGTCGCTCCCCCGCAAGGTAGGGAGAGAGTATAGAACGCCACACCAATGTGTCCTTGTAAACAATCTTCGCCTCATCCACATTCATGCATCTCCTCATACAAACCCGCCGATTATTCCGACTCCTGCCGTGACCACTTTCAAGTATTTGAAATATTTTATCATCACATTTACCTCATAAATTTGTTATATTCTACTTTATTCGCTCATTCGATTCACTACACCAGCGTGCAAACAATGTTTCACGTCACTGTCATTATTTACAAATTACAGCTGGTGTAGGTATTGTCCTGACGAAGAGACGGGTACATATCGAAACCGATAGACTTTAAATCTCGGTGAGTGGTCATATACTAATATTTGAATTAAGTTGTAAGATGAATATTGGAATGCTTCCGGTATCTGGGAAGGAGAGAGGTTCGCTTATAAGTAGTTGGTATCGACAAAGTCAATGGAGTCACAAAACGCGCGAAACTCTATCATTGGTGGAGGCCTTTAGGACTTTTTTTGAGAGAGATGTTATCAAGACAACGCCGATGGTCACAATCACACGATCAATCGTGACATGAAAGGAGATGTTCGTATTTCAACTATAAATTAGTTTCGTTATCTTTACGACTTGTACGAAAATATGGGCTGTTAAACGCGTGAGGAGCTGAAGAGGGTGGCGCATAATAGATCGGAATGGCGAAGAAGGTGTTATTTGTTGTTGCAAACCAATCTACAAGATTGAGACCACAGAAGAAGAAGGTTTCGTTGGGTCAAAACATCTTTTATCATTCATATTGTAATCGAAACGGGAATTTGAAGGTCAAACCGTGTGATAAAAATTTGGTGCAAACTCTGATGCGGTAACAGCCATTGTCTAATGAACAATGCTCATCAACGGTAGTTTTCAGTTTTCACATACTAGCATTTTCAATAGAGGTCTGTAAGAGTTACATATCTTTACTTACTATTAACTACAAATAACACTGTTAACTTTTAATCTATTCTATGGATCTTCTGTACTCAAATGTATAAAAAAATACTACAGTGTAATCTCTTCTTCGTGGGCTTTATACCTGATAACAGACCTCAGAAAAATACTTTATGAAGGCATAAAGCCGTCTATAGTGAAAATTAACAAACTGACATTGCAAAAATGGCTACTTTTAAAAAACGGAAATGCGTGATCTTGTTGTTTTCCGCATTGCACTCTGCATTTTTCTGCTTCAACACCAAGACAATGAAGAAAGAGTAAGTATTTTTTTTAGAAGGGAATTTCATTTATTATTTACCTTGCTTATTATGTACAAGGTTCATAAATCATTATATAGATTTTTGTTTCTTCTAAATACGTAAATATATTTTATTTAAATCTGTGTTGGGAACAGGAGGGATAATCTAGTAAGAGCCAATCAGGAACTTCTCAACATTTGCTCATTGCTGGGAGGAAACCACGTAAAACTCTTCAGGAGAAGCTGGACTGTTGACTCGTTAATAGACCTTCCGTTCCACTAGAAGAGGGTTCGGCGTTTTGTGTCCTAGCTTGGTTTATGGTACCAATGTCCTTCAGTATTTTTACCATGTATGATACCATCTCTCGTGACAATTCCTTATGAACTGTCTAAGAAAGTATGTTACCGGTGTACCTTGTTGCTCAAAATACAAGGATGTGATCGAGTTATCCGAAATGACGGGTTATTGACTGATAAGTTTTCGAGACTGAACTGTATAATAAACACTTCTTATAAAGAGTTTGAGGATAATCAACTCACCAAGTCTGTTCATGCCATGACTGTAATGGCCTTGTCGATCTGCCTCCAGCATGACTGCCGTCTGCTGTTCTGCAGCGCTCTCGGGAGCACCGGCTGCCATGAGGCTGTCCTTCATGAAGCGCTTGGCTTCCTCCTGCCGGACGTGGACCATGCCTGCAATAGAAACCAATCAATATAACTTTTTACCCTAGATTACGGGAAATTCGTAAAATTTACGACGGACGTCCAATTTATCGGGAGCATGTAAAGAATGTAGTGACAACTAGCAAGTATCTCATAAAAAAAACAATATTCGTATTTTATATAACTTACCACTACTGGCCCTTATATCCCCACCCAATGGTGCATGGGGCACTGTATCAAATTGACGCAATATTTATTTGATCGTTTATTTTTCAAGTCTTTTTTGGCCGTCTTCGTTCTATTCTTCCATTAAAATTTGCCAATTATACTTTCTTTATCATTCTATCCCTATCCATTTGCTCCACATGTCCATATCACCTTAAATAACTTTTCTTAATCTTTTCAATAATACTAAGTTCAGCCTTACAATCCATTTTAATATCTGCGTTTTTAATTCTGTCATACAATGATTTGTAAAAAGGTTATTTTCAGGTGGTTTTAAACTAATAATTCAAGCCAGGTACTTTTCTCTTGGTAACATGGTATGTTTGCAACATACCTCTGTATCCATCGGTTATGCTAAAAGTTAAATGGACATAGGTACTTTTGATTTGTACCGGCTTAATAGTATTACATAAACAATTGATGCATGCATTTACTATGCAAAGTTTTAACACGAGTATGTTACCGTGTGCATAATATGTAATTTCAAACATAAAAGATAGATGCGTTTGTTTAAAATTATTTAAACAAGTGTTATCTTATTGTATTTATAAATGTTCGTGTGAAGTATTGTTATGTTTTAAATTTTTAGCTTAAATTTATTTATTTATAATAAAATTTGGGTCGATTCAATAACGACGAGGCATTAATAGCACATTAATAAAAAACAATTCAAATTAATAAATAGTTATTCGTACATACGTCCCTGACAGATGGACAATCATCCTAACATTTCTTCTTGTATTTGTTGTATATGCTGGAGGTCCCAGGTTCAATTCCCAAGAGGGTCGAAATAAAATATAAGTGATATTTCAGTTGAATATATTTTTTTAAATATGACCCTGGACTGATACCTGAAGCGGAAGGCTGATCACATTTCCTTCTTGTATTTAAAGATCAACATAACACTGCTTCTATAAACGATGCAGTGCCCTATGCACCATCAAGTGCAAATAACGGTTAGATAGTTTTACTGGCTAGAAATATTAGCCGTTCGTTTTGTTCTAAGTCTAATAAAAATCTAAAAGTGTAAAAAAAATCTAGATTTAAATAGCTTTGAATGAATTTAGATTATCAACAAACAAACAATGATTTGAAACATTCAAAATATTAAAATTTTGGTCAATGTTATTCAGATTGACTACTCACTTCACTTTGATCTAAATGAGAGATCAAGTACCTACCTGATAAAAATTACATATCTACAAAATACACGCATCTATGGAATACAGAATTGAATATAAAATATTTCAAAATTAGAACTTACTGTCATTTCCCATAGTGCTGTAGTGAGATTTCCTCGACACGGTATTTGAACTGACTGTAGCACCGCGCGCGCTGTCAACCACTGAAGAACCGTCAATTTTATAACTAAAACATAACCTCCGAACGCTGCCTCTTCCGATTGGCGGGAGAATATTCAACATGGCGCCTCCCGCGTAAACAATTCGGCCATACGTCACCAACATTTTATCGATAGATTCTAAATAACACTATTTTAAATCAGTTTGTTTAATTTTTAATGTTATTTTAGGCACTCATTGCACGATATCACGACCGATACGTTATCAGTCTAAATTAACACTGTTATCTAAGAGGAAAAAATTACACTCGTTTTTATCGCTTTTTTCATTAGTTACTTTTCGTTGCATTAAGTATCTGTCGTACTAAGCGTCGATGGGGGTAAGTGACGTGTTTAAAGTTTATTTTTTTGATATCTCAACATAGATGAAGAAGAAAATGGAAGTGTGGGCATTGACGGGGCTTACGACCGTCATAGGCTAATTTAAGTCACGTGTAACATTCACCAATTCTACCCATGATTGATATCGACACTACTCAAATTCTTGGAACTTCTATAAGCATATATTTTTTAAATTTGAAACATTGTGCTTGAATCACTAGAATTTCACTAGAGACATCTATGGTGAGATGAAAGAAGCTTTTTATTGAGCAGAAACTCTCATTTGTATGTGAAGTATTTGGACACACTCAAAATGTTGTTTAATGTTTAATATTTTATATTAGATTCAGATATTTGCGAGAGATTGGTTGGTAAATTATAATATTATCTCCTTTACGCATTAAAAAAAACACAAAGATATTTCCAGATTGTAACTACAAATATATACCGAAAACACGTTGAAAATTTAATAGCATACAAAATTGTATTTTTATACCATATTTAATCTTTCTTACAAATTATCTTCGAGCATTTCGTTTAACTTGAAGAATCGCCATCTTTAAAACATACGTTCGATTAGATTTGATGTCACTTTTCCTAGTAAATTACAGACGTTCTGGTCGAATCTAGAACGTTTGTAATTCACTAGGAAAAGAAAAGATTTTTAAATAGATAAATATAAGAAAGTTGGGTAATCTAAAAATGAACTCAGTTAAAATATCAAAATCTTAACACGATTTTTGAATGGGCTCAATTCTAATGGCATTGTCGAGCATAAAATTATAATGTGGCGAATAGAAAAAATATTACAATTATCATTTATGTATATGAATTGATATAAATTTAGATACGTCGTATACGCTTAGTATCTCAGTTTTTTCCAGTTATGAAGTCGTTAAGTTGTTACTACGCAATTCAAAAAGTTACTTTCTTGAATTTTATTTATCTAGCAACAAATTGATTGAACTGATTACACTGTATTTACTAAAAATCTAACTAACCATCACGCCACCTTCACGTATAGGTAGGCTGAGAGAATAGAAAGCCACACCAATCTGTGTTTGCAATCTTCGCCTCTGCTACATTCAAGCATCTCGTCATACATACCCCCTGATTATTCCAACCACTTTCAAATATTTCAATTACTTGACCATGCCAAGTTTTCCTCGGTCTTCCTCTGCTTCTATTATTGACCGCATTCGCCATTTATGTTGAAAACTCACGAAAAATATATTTTTATTCTTGCGTCATTTTTTTCCATTAAAAAAATATATTTACGGTTTTTCACTTCTCAAATACGTATCTTTTTTAAACATTATTATTAGAGGCAGCTATTTTATTCATAACAAAAAACACAAATAAATGCAGTGGAACCTCTCATAACGAGTAATTCGCAAAACGAACAAAAAAAAGAGAAAAATTTGTTCCCTTAGCGAGCGACATTTCGCATAACGAGTCACAAAGAAAGGGCAACTCCCCTTTTCACGTCATTCACTTGGGACTTCCGGACGAGCCGAAACAAAAAAAATGTTTCGCTTAGCGAGTAAGATTCTGGAACGAAGAAGTTCCACTATATCACAAAAACATTTATTTAAATACATAACATAAATAACACAAAATCATTTATTCAAACACCGTGACATCTTAAGTAAAAACAATGATTTCATTTTTATATTACAATTAGCGTTACACGTCACAACACCAGAATTTTGAAGTATATACAACATATGGTATTTTAAATATAATATAACGATATCATTGCTCAAAGGGAGAAGACTGACTGATTCAAAAAGAAAACATAAGAGTACCACATATATTATTTGGTTACTTGTATTATATATAGTTGTTTTGAAATTTGTATGCTTATATTGTAGAATACATACGTAATTACAAATTATGTAATAAAATATATTTATTAATAGATTAAACGCCAAGCGAGATGAATCTACTGCAATTAGCTTGCCAACAAATGTGACGTTATCACACTTCATATCATATTTTGTTATCACTCTCAATATGAGGCTAAAAAAAACGTTTTACTATATTAAGATTTTTTTATCGATATCTTAATATAGATGTAGAAAAGATATGGAAGTCTGAGTATTTACAGGGCTTACACTTGTCATAGGCTGGCTTAAGTGATAACTTTATACACGTGTAACATTCGCCATTCTACCCATGATTGACAACACATTACTTAAATTTCAAAAGTTGTATTTACGCTTGAATTGAAATTGAAATTTGATTGAAAAGATCAATTGCTAAAAGATCGACTCCTGAACTGACCGGTTTCAAGTATTTGACATATCGCTCACTCTTTTCAAGAACGTCAAAAAATAAAAAAAATTTTTTTTTTCAGGTGAACGTTTTTAAAGTTTAAAAATATAATACAATATATTATAAAAAAATATCAAGCCACTTTTTTTTTAACTTTTTTACTGTGCAACACATCTTTTAAGGCAAAACCTTGAGGTTTTTTCTCCATTTGAAAAAATTAGTATATTTAAAAAAATACTTAAACAATACCTTTTCTTCAAAATGCAAAAACAACACTTTCTGCCCTGTAGCGGGTAAATATTAAGTTTAAAATATGCCTCTTTTGCTAGAATATGGTACATTTTCTGGGCATTCCGAAAACATGCACAAATGAAAATTGACGATTTTTGATTTATGACGTTCTTGAAAGGAGTAAGGGATATCTGATCTTGCCAAATTTTTCTCTGTCTTTCCTGCTCATATTTCCAACTACGTTTGCCTTATAAATTTGTGTAGAACGAATGAGTGAGGAAAGAACGGTAAAACAAATTTATGAGGCGAATGTAATTGGAAAAAGGAGCAGAGGAAGACCGATAAAAACATGGCACAATCATGTATGCCAAATACTTGAAAGTGGTCAGGTGAGAAGTCGTAATAATCGGCGGGTATGTATGAGGAGATGCATGAACGTGGAAGAGGCGAAGAATGTTTGCAAAGATAGAGTGGTGTGGCGTTCTATTATCTCTGCCTACCCCTACGGGGAAGCGGCGTGATGTTTAGTTATTTAGTTAGTTTTTAAATGATAAAATGTGGTATTGTAATGAATATCTAATTGATATTTTGAATACATTTTTTTTTTTAAAGCCCTGTTTCTATATATTACGGATGGTACCAGGACTCCATTATGTACTGCCAGTTAAGCTTTCGATGTTAGGGACTTTTATTTGCTATTACTGATTTCAGTGCGCCATTCATTTTGTTCCCAGCATTCATTATCTTTATCTAAATTAAATTTAAAAAAAATAATTATTATACAAAAAAAACGTTGTCAATCCGCGATGAATTGAATAATAAAATTAATATTCTGGACAAATATTTTTGTTTTTATCAGTTGTTACCAAGTCTCGAAATATACCGAAAATATTTATTAATTAAAAAAATATTTGTTACCGACAAGATTAGAATATTACGCTAAATTTTAACCACAATTTTGCCGAAATTAAAAATGATTATTCGGTATTAAAAAACAACATGTAGATAACAGAATTACAAAAATACAATTTTATATTTTGGACATCTCAAAATGATGAAGAAGAAGAATAGGAAAGTCTAGGTATTAACAGGGCTGTGATCACTTAACCAGCCTCTGACCTTTCATAGGCTTGTTTATCACTTTACACACGTTTAATATTAACCATTCAACCTATGATTGATAACCAAACTGCTCAAATTTTTGGAATTCCTACATATATCATAAATCTCATGACATTGTACACGTGAGTTCACTGGAGCCATCTATGGTTGGATTGGGAAAACTTTTATTTAGCAGAGACCCTTTTATTTTGATATATGCAAGATACTAACCGGTTTATTTTACATACTGGGAAATGCCTGAACACATTTTTTTTTATGATGAATAACATAAATGTTCGATTGTTTTAAATCTAAAATCTCCTAACATTGTTCTCCGATTGCTCTGAAATTTCGACACAACATTCCATCCGAATATTATATATACACCTGTGATAGGTGAAAACATCCTTGAATTTTTTTGACCGCATGGCAGCGCTATCTGTTGAATGTAACATCAACATTCGCAATACTTAACATTCTTCATGGTGGATATATAAACGAAAACGTTCTCTTGTTCAAAATCTTAAATCTGTTAATCATTTGTGTTATTTTGACACAACATTGCATATAACACGCGCACGTAAAAACTGCTCATTTTACCGCAGCGCCATCTGTTGAACGTAAAACCAATACACGTAATACTAAACAATGATCATAGCAAACAGCGTACTTCTTGACAGCTGCTATAATATTGTATACTCACAAGTATCATGAAATTTAACATATTGGAAATAAATATGTGCTTTCTCTTTTCTTTCATTTCCCTTTAACCACACTAACGTATGGAACTGCTAATCATTAATAAAATAACTGTTAAAAAATTAAAACTTGTATTAGACCACTAATTGAGTTTTATTTTATTTCACACGACTAGTTTCGAAAACCACATATGTTTTCATCGAAAGGTGATAAAAAAAAATTTTGTCCTGACCTGTCGATGAAAACATCTGTAGTTTTCGAAACTAGTCTTTTAAAGTTATTGTAGATGTTTCATCCACAATGTTATTGCTGAATCAATAAATAATAGTATAAAATAATTGCCTATGAATTTATTTTAGTATTCAAGGTCAAACATTTAACAGATTTTGTAAATACGAATATGAACATCTGTAATATTTTATTTATTATTCCACATATAGGTTACTGCTAAACAATATTATTTTTGGCAAATGAAGGAATTTTAAATAAATTGGAAATTATACAAAGCGATGAGAATGGTGCTCAAGAAAAAAGATATGGAAAAAATGTAATATATAAGTATATATAATAATATAGAAAAAATGAGAGAAGAACCCAACTGGTTATCTATAAAAAAGAGACTAAAATTAAATATGCTGATCTTTATATATAAATTTTTAAACAATAAATTACCCGAATATTTGAAGGATAAAATAGTGTTAAACAAAAAAAAAGGATAAAATAAGACTGCCATGGTTGAAAAAAACCAAGTCCCAAAATTGTTTCATGTATAAGGGTTTGAAAATGTATGATGAGATGCCTGAATGTATGAAGAATGAAAAGAGTCCGAATGAATTTAAAAATAAATGTATGTAGTAAAATAATTCACGTAATATTACGTTTACAACTTCATAACACTCATATTATAATGGACCATTTAGCCTTATGAAAATCATTAATTGTTATAAAAAATACCTCAGGTCTGATATGGTATATTATGCTATTAAAACACGTATTTTAAAACCGTCGCACGTCCAAATTACGCGATAAAAGGCGATTATTAATAATTTATAAGCATTTTAATTAGTTGATCTTGATATGAGTACGATATTACGAATAGTTATTGTTAAATAAATATGTTATGTTGTGGTAAAATCACGATTGACTATGAGTTGACATATCTGCACGGTACTGAGAAATGTCAAAACATAAGTGACGCATGCGCTTTAGGAAACAGGAGTTTGCGCAAACTGTATTACCCTCATGTTTCTTCCCTTATATCCTTAAATGTGGTGTTGACGAATGGCTGTAGATTCTAAAATTCGCAGTGTTCTTCAGTTTTTTGGGCACAATTTTTAATTTATTAATCAGTTTATCGGGTTATTCAATGGGAAAACTCAAATACAAGGCAATATGAAACAGTGTCTTACTATTAAAGGACGACAGAATAAAGTTCTATCATTACATCAACAAATACCACCCATAATAAATAAATGGGGCACAAATCGCTCACTCCTTTCAAGAACGTCATAAATCAAAAATCGTCAATTTTCAGTTTTACATGTACTATATCCCAGCAAAAGAATCATATTTTTAAATTAATATTCACCCACTACAGGGCAGAAAGTGTTGTTTTTGCATTTTGAAGAAAAGGTATTGTTTAATTATTTTTTTGAAACATACTAAATATTTTTCAAATGGAGAAATAACCTTCAGGTTTTAACTAAAAAGATCTGTTGCTCAGTAAAAAGTTCAATAAGTGGCTTGATATTTATTTTTAATTCATTGCATTATATTTTTAAACTTTAAAAACGTTCTCCTGAAAAATCAAGTTTTTTTTATTTATGACGTTCTTGAAAGGAGTGAGCGAAATGTTTATGGAGCACACATAATGAAAAATACAGAAAATATTACTCGGAACAAAGTTCTATTTCTTAGATTTTAGGATGTTTCTTTTACCAAGTGTTTCTAAGCAAAAAGCATCCACCGACTCCACCAACAAGACACACAAGGTGACTTGACGAGTCTCTGCAAAAAAAAGCTCGAAATATGTATAAATTGTGATTTAAATAAATGTATATAAATAAAAAAAAATAATAAAAAAAATCTCATTTCCTCTCGGGAAAGAAGTTGTATATGCTTTGAATATTATCATCTGTTTCGAACCAATAGTGCACGCTTCGAAACAAACGGCATCTCATCTTCTTCTTGAGAAAAAAACTATATTTGTTTCGAAACTGGTATATTATTATCAAGTTTCGAAGCAATACTATGTGCATGTTTCGAAGCACACAGCGTTTCATCTTCTTCTCGAGAAATAAACTATATTATGCTTTGAAACCGGTATATTATAAGCTTATCTAAGTTTCGAAGTTTGCTTCGCTGTTTGCAGCATTTCATAATTTTCTCGAGAAGAATATAAGTTTCGAAACTGGTATATTCTTGCTCCATAGCAAGTTTCGAAGCAAACAGCATATCTTATTCTCGAGAAAGAACCAAATATATATGTTTCGAAACTGGTTTATTTAAGCATTTTTGAGCCAATATTATAAGCATGTTCTAAGCAAAAAGCATCTTCTCTTCTTTCCAAGAAAGAAGCTACAAACGAGTATACTTCTAAGATATTAATCAGGTTTCGAAGGAAAAAGTATATCCTTTTCTTTGGAAAAAAGCTAAATAGGCTTGGATATCGGTCGATATAATATTTTAGTCATAAAATCATGCACAGTATTATTTATGAAGTTATAAAGTGGAAAATCTCAAAGATTGTTTTTCAAATATTTATTATGTTTAGATTCGTAGACCAAGAGTTTAAGATACCTGGTAAGGTGTCGAAAAAACCTGTTTCATTCTAGTCTATACACTTTTATTCACTGTCAAGGTTGCAGTCTGCTTACTTTACCTTAAAAAACAAAATAATTATGTAAATTGATATGGAAACCGTAAAACGATATCTCTTCTAATAACTAAACAAAGTAAAAAAAAAAGATAATTTATACAGCGTCATTTAAGTAAAATACTACCTCAGTGTGCTTAACTATGATTTAATTGGGGAAAAGGAGATAGTAAAAATGATTTAAAAAACAATTGCGTCTTTAGTTTTTTCCTGCAAAATATCATTTCACTCTCACTACTGGTGGAACAGCATCTCACGCCATTAGACGCTCAACAGCAAAGGCACGCTGGCCAAATTTTGTGGGTTTGTAAGATCACTTTACTCATAGCAGTTGTTGTAGCTGATCGAAACGTGAGACGTCTACCAAACAATTTTGGAATTCATATTATGTATTGATTTATACATGAGTAGGCAGATTTTATGCTCAACCCTTTCGGGAAAGCGTAGGCAGTGCAGTTTGAAACAGATTTTGTATAATGGAGAAGTATGTATTCTAGGCACTGAAAGATATAGAATAATGAAATATATGGAAAGGAGAGTGAATGCTGGGAACAGACTGAATGGTGCACTGAAATAAGTTATATAAAATAAAAACCTATCAGCTATGCTGGCAGTACACAACGGAGTCCCGGTTCCAACCCTGAATTATGGAAGTGAAGCATGGAGTTGTCAAAATAAGGACGAAAGTAGACTGAATATAGTCGAAATACGATCTCTCAGACGAATCAGCAGTTGATGTCTTCAACTGAAGCGTAAACTTAACCGTTTAAATTTGAGTAATTTGGTTGTCAGTCGGAATAATAATCGTAATCGGCGGATAATAATGTATGAGGAGGTGCACAATTATGGAAGAGGCGAAGATTGTTTGAAAATATAGGTTGATGTGGTGTTCTATTCTTTCTGCCTACCCCTGCGGGAAGCGACGTTAGTTAGTGACTTAAGAGTAGTGTGGTTGTCCATCATGGGTAGAATGGTTAATGACACACGTACATAAAGTGTTAACTTAAACCAGCCTATGACATGTCGTAAGTCCTGTAAAATACCCAGACTTCTATAATTCTATATTTCCCATTTTATAATCCCAAATTCTATATTTTTATTTTTTATTTAAATTTTACTTGGTAAAAACCACTATTTCTTGAAATCTATTGTGACACGTGTTTCGATACATTCTGCATCATTTTCAAACACCGTATGTGAATCTAAAAGTCTAAATTTTGTTTAACCAAGTAAAACTTAAATTAAAAATGGAAAGATATTACCACAATGTGACTGCCGAATCGATTTATATATTCTTCATTACCTATGTCGAAATGTCATTGAATGCCATAAATTATATTGGTTTTAAAATATTTATCATTCAAATTGTTTTTTGACATCTCAACATAGATGAAGAAGAATACGAAAGTCTGGGCGATTACGGGGCTTTTTTTTTTTTTTTTTTTCTCCCTCTCACATTTTTTTTGCACCCTGCTTATATATGCAAGGTCATGTTACGGGTACGGGATTCTTGCACTTTTGCTTTAGTGCTTTCGGGTATGCATTATCTGGGAGAGAAAAAGAGGTTAGAGCAGCGTTCAGCCGCTTCACTCCACTGCATTGAGCTCCGTAAGTATTATCCGGCTCCGACGTTTATCCTCCTTCATTGTAGTTTTTCATCTCCACAACTAAACTTTCCAGGTAGTCCAAGTATAATTTGGAGACGACTCCGCTTTTTAGCATCTCCTGCGGGTTCAGGGAGTCGATGTTGTGAGCATCACACTCCATTTGGAGAATCCACCTGTTTCGCTCAAACATTGGGCAAGATCTCAGTACGTGTTCCACAGACTGAGCAGTGGTGCCATCACACGGGCAGCATGGATCAGGACGAAGGCCGAAACGGTTTACGGGGCTTACGACCTTAAATGCCCGGACTTCCATATTCTTCTTCATCTATGTTGAGATGTCAAAAAATAATATGAAAAATAACTCCTGTGATTTGGAGTTATTTTTCATACAAGTATTTGGACACACTCAAAATGTTGTACATATATCACTCCATGAGTATAATAAGGCGGCCGAATAACATTTCTAGTCATATGTTAGTAGATTTAGAACAACTTGTCTCCATTTCACTTTCGTCCCAGTAAAGAATACCTACTCCACACCCAGTTTTTTAAGGCAACCATTTTTTACAGAAACCGGTTTTGCACGAATAATACGCACGAACGAATGTTGCTTTTGACATTAAAATACATTAAAGTGCATACAGCTCTTTTGAAATACTAAACAACTCTCAAAATAAGCCCAAAAAACTAAATATACGACGTTTTTTGATCTCTCAATTTGACTAAAACATCGATGTAACGCTAAAAGAACGATTTTTGTTGGATTTGGCCAGAAAATTACATTAGAATACCATTTTGCTGGTGTGTTAGTGTGGAAGTATATAAAAAAGGACTTTTGCTTTTTGTTTACAATTGTTGTTTAAATATTAGTTTTAGACAAATTAAATGATGTTTGTACTTGTATCTTTTAAATTAATCAAAAATATACCTTTTACGCGTAAAAAACGTAGATTACTTTACATTAAAAATATTTAATAAATAAAAAATAAAAGTAAAATGTCTAGTTAAAAAATTTATTACGTTATATAGTGTCGGGTTGTGGTCCCGTAGTTAGTGTCGTGGACTTTTATGTCAGAGTTTCTCGGTTCGAACCCACTCTACCACAATTCGATACCTATTTCTAATAATGAGCCGCTTAGGCTCACATAAATAGAATAAAATTGAAATATTTGTGTAAATAATAAAAACATAAATATTTCTCTTTTAAAAAAAATTGATTATCATAGACGTCACCTAGGCCATGCCATGTCTTCGAATCTTGTTATCTTTCTGTAGCATCCATGATTTTTTTTGTGTTGCTATAGATGTCTTTCGAGGAAGTTCCATGGCGATTGCCTGGTTCACAATATGATCAGGTTCTCCGCGTCCTATGTGCCCATACCATCTCAATTGCCTTTCCTCTACCTTACTATTGATGCCTGTTACAGCCAGGCTTGCACGAATGCGCGAACTCTTCATTTCGTCTCTAAGGGACACTCCATCTAAGCATATCGGCTGTTTCTAGTTGCCTATAATAGGCGTTATTCATCGTCCAGCAATCATAAAATAAGAATATATTCTTATTTTTTTCCTTTAAACATGATTTCATACCATATATTTTTTTATTTGCCGTTAATTGTTTTATTTTTTTACATTTTGTCCTGTGTTCGTTTTTAAAAATATTATTATGTTTTTTTTTTAACTTCCTTTTTTGTGTTAGTTTTTTTTTAACCTTAATCCCATGTCCCAAATTGGGTAATGGAACATCGGGAATATTATATATGTGACATATATATGGGTCGCCTAGTTTCAAAACCCGCTAATTCCAATTTTATAAGTTTTTAAAATAAATACTTTATCGGAATGCTAATCGTGGGTTTTATTGTTTAAAATATTTATATATTTCAAAACCACGCTAAAAAGTACTTAAAAACAGGGTTGTATGTCAAATTCCGCCATATTCATGGAACTTGCCTTCTGATCCATATCGGCCAATCAGAGAGCGGTGATAGGTTAAAAATTAAGATGTCGTCATTATCGGTTTGTGTCTCGTGTTTTTTTTTTAAATACTGAAAAAAAATCTAAAACAATGGGCAAATTCTCTATTTCATAATATTTTATCTAAAGATAGACAAATCTTTTAAACATAAATGTTACCCGGAGAATTTTGCATTTTTTGTAAAATCGACTTACATGGACCTGGCGGATTTTGAAACTAGGCGACACATATAGATTATCGTCTTTTATAGAACCTTTCATAAACTATGTATGTTCGAATGTAATATTCAGTTTTTGGGTGGTCAAAAAGAATCATATAATTCTCTTTGACCACCCAAAAACTGAAATTTACATTTACATAAAGTTTAAGGAAGATATCTACTACAAAAGACGATAATCCGTATTAAATCCCCGTTACAAATGACAGGAGTATTTTTTGTATACAAATAAAGAATAGCGACCCTACCGGCGAATAGGCGAAGCTTTATATCTTCACAGGAATGAAGTTACTTGTATGGCGACTGGTCGCGCGGGAGTCAAGTTTTTTTTACTTTTAGTTTGATGTCCGCTTCTTGCGCCGCTCGTCGCGTTATAGTCGGTTCGCTGTTCGCGATATTATCTATATCGAGATATAACCTATATTCAAAACTTGAAAATGCAAGTGTTTTATCAAACAAAACATCTCAAATAAACCAATTCCGACCATAGTTCTCATGATTGTTTTTTGAACGAGTGTTTTTAAAGTGTGTCACGAAGATTCTTGAGGAATAACCTATAATAATATTATTATTACAGCCAAAATAATTGCGTATTCGCGAATTTTGGAAGTGTTTGACCTTACGATTATTTCCAGATAGCTAATTTGTGTTTTACTTTCAAGACTTTGTTTACATTTTAAAGTGTCTGTTTTCGGCGGTGTTGCAAATTTGAATTTATATATCTATATATGAGAAATCAGGAAAAACGGTAAGTTAAAAAACAAAATTATTGTATTTAGTTTATCGTGCAGTTTTAAATTGTTATTTTAATAAACAATTAATAAGATTTTGTATATTGAAACACATCAAATTGATAGTAAATTTATAAACCATTATAATTTTAATGTAATTATAGAATATTTTGAAAATAATTGTGTGTTACGTTTTATATAGATAAATGTATATATGTATATATATATATATATATATATATATATATATATATATATATATATATATATATATATATATATATATATAATATATAAATATATAAATATATATATATATATATATATATATATATAAATATATATATATATATATATATATATATATATATATATATATATATATATATATATATATATATATATATATATATATATATATATATATATATATATATGTATATATATATATATATATATATATATATATATATTTAAACTTTATACAATTATTATATTACAATTATTATAAACGATTTCTTTATATACCATAGCAGAAAACGCACGTGTTATTATTTTTTCAGCGAGTTTACGTAGGTAGGATAAATGTACAATTCCAATTTTTTGGTACTATCAGGTGGTTCGCTCTACATATTATTAATTCGTTAGCCGAATCACGTTATTACGTAAGTTGCGAAAAAAATCTAACGTATTGCAAAATTCAAAGTCGAATAACAATGAAGGATGTACGTATTCTCAAAACTAGTATAAACTAAATTTGAGATTATAGATAGACATACAAATATTCGTTAGGCAAAGCATTACCGTACTTAATTTTGCCAAAATCTTTGTTAATTAAGTGTTTAATACTAAGCACATTTGGTCTATGAAAACTTGTTAAAAATAAACATATATTAGAGAATAATTTTAAACACAGTAAAAAGAGCTTGTTGATATATGTAGTTTAATGTGAGTTAAATGAAATACGGTAATGTTTCGGCTAACGAATGTCAGTCATAAAGAATAATAATTCGGTGTAAATATTTTAATTAATAACATTGATTAATTAAGGGTATCGACCCATCGTCCATAAAAATGTTAAAATAAATTATTATTTTATTAAATTGAAATTTTGATCGGGTTTGAATTTTTTTCACAGTGTCAAAAAGTCTTCCAATCAATAAAAAAATGGCAGAGATATGAAAAGGATAAAATAAAAATATAAAAATTATATTATCTTTGAAGATAAAAGATTTTAAAAAATCAGTTGAAGTAGGTACTAAGTATTTTAAAATACTATATGATAAACGAATTATCATTGAATCTTTTATCTAAGAGATGTACCAATAAATAAAACATAAAAAAAAACACAATCAACAATACTTCTAATTTCTTTAAATACTTTATCTACTACTATGTACTAATAAAATAATAAAACCCTTATCCGCACCCCAATGGTGCATAGGGCACTGCGTCATATAAACGCAGTGTTATCTTGATCGTTTACACATGAATGAAAGGTGATCAGCCCTCCGCTTCAGGTACCAGTCCAGGGTAATATTGAATAAATATGACAGTGAAAAAATCACTTCTGTAATATTGAATAAATATGACTGGAAAAAACACTTATATTTATTTTACCCCCCTTGGGAATCGAACCCGGGACCTCCAGAACGGTAGCCGAGCGTGCTGACCATTACACTACGGAGGCGGACTACTACTACTACTACTATTACTACCATCACGCCGTTTCTCCGCAGGGGTAGGCAGAGAGGATGGAACGCCACCCTCTTCTGTCCTGACATACACTTCTAGCTTCCTTCTCATCCATATATCTAGTCATACATGCCCTCCGATTACTTAGATTTTTGACACCGCCAGATTTTAGGTTCTAATTGATCTGGTCGTGCCAAGTCTTTTTCAGCCATCCTCGTTTTGTTCTCCCGTTCACATTCGCCAAATACACTTTCTTAGTCATTCTCTCGTCATCCATACGCTCCACATTTCCATACCACCTTCAAGACTTTTCTTAATCTTTGTAATTATCCCTAGTTCTGCCTTACACTTTTTTTTGTCATCTACTAATACCCTTTATATTAATTAAAATCAGTTGATACGTTTTATTTTGATTAGTATTTAAAAAATATATGTAGGTAAAAAGCAGACCAAATCCTCTCTTTGTACGATCACTCAAAAGAATTTGCGGCAAATCGATGTATTATTTTCGTAAATAGACAAATATTGTAACAGGTAGATGGTTTTGTATATGCCTACCTTGCAGGGGTAGGCGGAGAGAATAGGACGCCACACCAATCTGTCTTTGCACACAATCTTCGCCTTTGTCACATTCATACATCTTTTCATACATACACGCCAAATATTCCAACTTATATGTGAGGAGAAAATATCAATGTATCTTACTTATTAACAAACAAAACTTATGTGCGACCCATCATGACATATCACTCACTCCTTTCAACAACGTCATATATCAAAAATCGTAAATTTTCAGTTGTGCATGTTTTCGGAATGCCCATACAATGTACTATATCCCAGCAAAAGCGGCATATTTTAAACATAATATTTACCCGCTACAGCTCACAAAGTGTTGTTTTTGCATTTTGAAGTTTTCTTCAGGTATGGTTTAATTATTTTTTAAAAATAAAGTAAATATTTTTCAAATGGAGAAAAACCGTAACAAAAAACGCGCTAAGGGTGTCAGAAATGAAGACTTTAAGGAGCATTTCTGGCAAGAGTCTTCGAGATATAATAAGGAACACTAGGATAAAATGCGAGATTGAAGATGTCGTTAGGTGGGGAAGACAACGGTACGCCCATGTGAGGAGAATGGAACCATTCAGACTCCTTAACGTTTCATTGCACGGCTAACTCCCGAGTAGACCACCAAAGAGATGGATTGACATCTGGAAATCGACATCGCAGGAGGCTATACCTTTTAAAAACAGGCCACAAGGCCTACACCAAGCAGAAGAAGAAGAAGAAGTTACTTAATGAAAACGATAGATAACATCAAATGTAACCTATTCAAAAGTAACGGTAAAACCAAACACTATCGTTTATCTTATCTTCCGAGCGTAATCCCTCTCTAAAATCATACCACTAAGATAAGAGGAATGCAGCGGTCCGATTTTCGATATGAAACATTGCATTTTTTTAACGTGGTGTAGAAGAACGATGTAAGTGGACTGAATGCAGTCGAAATGCGTTCTCTCAGACAAAACGTGGCAAAACGTTTGTATGTTAGATCTTCGAATGGTGACGTAAAGAATGAACGCTAGGCTGAGATAAGCACTATCGATAAAATCAAGAAAGGAGTGTTGAGATGGTTTGCGCACGTGAATCGAATGAGTGAAGAAAGAATGGTTGAACAAAATTATGAGAAGTAATAGAAGCAGATGAAAACTTGTCAATTATGCATTTGAAATACTCGAAGGTAGTCAGTTCAGGAGTTGGAATAATTGGCGTGTGTGTATGAGAAGATTTTGTGCAAAGACTGATGGGTGTGGCGTTCTATTTTCTCTGCCTACCCCTTCAAGGAAGCGGGGTGTGTGATGGTTAGTTTATAAGTAAGTCACACATATATATATATATATATACATATATATATATATATATATATATATATATATATATATATATATATATATATATATATATATATATATGTTTATATATAATTAACTTGAGAACGTGGACTATTCTAGTCAGGCAATAATAATAACAAAAATGAGCTCAAAAATGGAAAAAATGTACTGCTAATAAAAACAAAAAAACGGTATTTGGATTCGATTACTTAAAACTTAAAGCATATCAAGCCAATCAGTCCACAAATTTGATAAGCCGGAAAGAAGTGTAAACCAGTAAAAAGTATTGAGTACCATCACAATCGAATAATCGGAAACGTAACAGTTACCATCATTACCCATCAGTCACATCTCTACTTGTTGAGTCAGTTGTGTATTTCCTCTATGTTTAGAACGGCTCGGTTAATCACTATGTCTCCGCCGAGATGTGGCCGCTCCTCGCGAGTAAAGAATGACGAGTAATCACCAAAACGTGAGGTTAGACAT
Source organism: Brachycentrus maculatus (assembly GCF_059751285.1). Classification (NCBI taxonomy): domain Eukaryota; kingdom Metazoa; phylum Arthropoda; class Insecta; order Trichoptera; family Brachycentridae; genus Brachycentrus; species Brachycentrus maculatus. The sequence goes on from NW_028280910.1 coordinate 1,572,433, forward strand.
AATTCGCTGAGCTCAATCCATACATAATTTAGTTATTCACAGCCTATACATCGCAACGATATGTACAGTTTCTGAGAGCATGATCCGTGAATACTGAACTAGCTCTTTTTACCGGCACAAGAGTACACAATAGATTTTCATCACGATGTTGGTTTATTGGCTAATAAATTAATACGAAAAATCATAAGACTATCGGTAACATTCTTATTGAAATCTGTAGAGAACTAAGGGAGATATTAGGGTGGAGACTGACCGGAGCCATTTGGTCGTAACGTTACACGTCACGATGCGAGCATTCAGGCAGTCAGTACAACGAGCCGAGCGCTCCATCCATAGTTTCGGATGCTCGCTGATGTTCGCCGCGAGCGATGTTACGACGTTACGTTACGAAATGCTCCGGTCAGTCTCCACCATTAAGGTTTAAACCTAAGATATTTGAATAAAACGAAAATCGTGCGTTCGCATACGTCATCAAATTTCCGTCATCGAACGTTTTATGACGTCATATAGTTTATTGCATATAAGTCATATATAGCTCACTCCTTTCAAGAACGTCATAAATCAAAATACTTGATTTTTCAGGAGAACGTTTTTAAAGTTTAAGAATATAATACCATGTATTAAAAATAAGTATCAAGCCACTTATTGAACGTTTTACTGCGCAACAGATCTTTTTAGGTAAAACCTGAAGGTTTTTTCTCCATTTGAAAAATATTTAGTATAATTAAAAAAAAATATTAAACAACACCTTTTCTTCAAAATGCAAAAACAACACTTTCTGCCCTGTAGCGGGTAAATATTAAGTTAAAAATATGCCTCTTTTGCTGGGATATAGTACATTTTCTGGGCATTTTGAAAACATGCACAACTGAAAATTGTCGATTTTTGATTTATGACGTTCTTGAAAGGAGTGAGCGATATATACTAATTGTTATATTTTTTTTGTTTTTGTTTTTTTTTCTGTTAAAATCAAATATTTAAAGTTTGTTATATATTATTTTGCACTTTAAATCCATTTATATTTTTGATATCTATTGTATTCTTTCCAGTGCCCTTTATTATAACTTAAAAATAAATGTACAGCCACACACCGGCCATGCCCTTGTGGGATATTTTTTCGTATTAATATATGTTTGTACTTGTGATCACTTTATCACTTAAACCAGCTTATGACGGTCGTCCGCCCCGTCAATGCCCAGACTTCCATATTCGTCTTCATCTTTGATGAGATGTCAAAAAACAATATGAATATTAAAATTGTTGACGATCCATTACGTTAGATCAGTTAGTTGGTTATTATTATTTATTCCCGCGATGCGTGCAAATGTTGGCTCATTCACGCGTGCCAAATATGCATTTCGATCCAACACACAATAAAGTTATTATTGTCTGCACGAAATGCACTTTACTCTGGCGGAATCACCCGACCGTAACCGAAGGCTGTCGATGGTTCTGGAATTCAGAGGCTGTTCGTGGCTGTTGACTATTGACCCACTTATCATTAACAAAGATGGGGTTCTTCTCGCACACAAAGGAAGGAATGTAAGGTATAATTGAAAAATTATTATTATTCATACACTACTGATAATATTTCAATATTATAAGTGACTCAACTTGAGAAGAATCATCTATCGTTCAAATGGAGTAAAAAATATGCTGCTTTTGCTGGGATATATGTAGTACATTTTCTGGGCATTCCGAAAACACGCACAACTGAAAATTGACGATTTTTGATATGTGACGTTGTTGAAAGGAGTGAGCGATATGTTGGAAACAAATCGCTCACTCCTTTCAAGAACGTCATAAATCAAAAATCGTCAATTTTTAGTTGTGCGTGTTTTCGGAATGCCCAGAAAATGTACTATATCCCAGCAAAAGATGCATATTTTTAACTCAATATTTACCCGCCACAGGCCAGAAAATGTTGTTTTTGCATTTTGAAGAAAAGGTATTGTTTAATTATTTTTTTAAATATACTAAATATTTTTCAAATGGAGAAAAAACCTTCAGGTTTTACCTAAAAAGATCTGTTGCACAATAAAAAGTTCAATAAGTGACTTGATATTTATTTTTAATACATTGTGTTATATTTTTAAACTTTAAAAACGTTGCCCTGAAAAATCAAGTTTTTTTATTTATGACGTTCTTGAAAGGAGTGAGCGAAATATGCTCTTACATTTAATCACATTTTTTCACCGATCTATAGCACTACATTTTTATTTTCTCAAAAGGTCCTAACGATTTATTAATATCAGGGTATTAATATAGAAAAATTCGTTAAAAATCTGTAAAATATGAAGTTTAACAAATGTATTTTATATTGAGATTTCATTTCTAAGTTTTAATAAGAGTTATTGAAAGGTAAGGAGTTAAAAAATATGATAAATTATTTTTTTAATATACATTCTAAAAAACAAAATAATCCTATATACTTATATTTAAAAAAAAAATCGGGCGTTAAATGGCGTCCGGCTCTCAGTGCAGTCGGATGCTTAATGAATTCTATTATTGCGAGTTAGGCCTTAAGGCACTCCTCTTACTTACTATAACTGTTTCATTCATGGTCTTTTTCCTTAGTTTTTTGTCAACATGAGTCATTTTTAATGAAGTTATTCAATTTATATTAATAATTCATGATATTTATAATTTGTTGTCATATAAAACATCTTTTTTTTAGTGTGTAAAGAAGCTTATACAGTATTTGTGTTGGATAATTTTACACCTTTATTGATTGTTTCAAGACATTTGGTACTTTTATAATAATTCCAAAAAAATAACTTAGATCTTTGTGTTGAAAATGTTAATTTTTTCGTCGAATTTATAATTGTTATTGCTTTGTCGATAGATATTTTTTTCTATTTTGACTCCTGTCCGTACCCAGATGGTGCATAGGGCACCCAGCAGACCGACTCGATGTTAACTTGTTCACAAATCATATAGGTTTTTAACTTCAAATAGGACGTTTTAAAAATCAAATAAGACGCCCAACAAATCAAATTGGACGTTATTGAAATCTAATTGGACATCTTACAAATCTAATTGGACGTTTTACTAATAAAGTTAGACGTTTTACAAAACAATGAGGACGTTATAATTTTATAAAAAAGTTTGAGTTTTTAAAAGTATATTCAAAGTAGTATTTATAATTCAAAGCAGTATTGAAAATCTTGTCTGAAAACTTGAGTACACATCGCGCGCACAGACTATGACATCGCCAATCTAAATAAATACAAGTTTGTAAAACCACCACCAAATTTTCTAGAAATGCCCCGGTGTAGGTAGTGAAAGGAATTAGTAGTTAGTTAGTTCAGTTAGCCAGCTAGATTCGATTCCGACCCGACGTTGGCCGGTACACAGACGCCTCCACAACCCCGACCAGCACAGCAGACAGACACGAAACAGTGCTAAGACATTCGCATAAAATGCTCAGTCAATTTGTTTTATTTGTAAATTTTAGTGAATCAGAAAAAGTCTGAATCAGGAACTTCAAAAACTCGCACGCTGCGACACAACCTCCTTGCTCGACAGCCACAATAGTATGGAATCTTCGTCTATATATCGACAGGCTGCATATACACGTACATACCAGAGTCGATATATCGATTCTCAACGCTCTTAACGGTTAATAAACACAATTGAGATTATTTCTTATCTTAATTGTAAAGGTCCTCACCAGAAAGATACATTTCCAATATTGCACGAAAAATCCTCTAAATGCAAATCTGTTCTGGTTACTGTATTCTATCGAAATCTCAATTGAAGTTGCGATAAAACGCGACCAATCCTGTGTTGAACCAATATGAAATAATTAATTCGCTCCAAAACGTAACAATTTTACAAACTAGAATTCCTGATAACTTAAAATCATTTATAATGGAAATGTAACGTTTTGGTGAGGGTCTCCACTATTAAAGCAAAAGAACAGGATGTCGGCCACGTTAATTTTGTGCACTCCTTTCAAGAACGTCATAAATAAAATAAAATCATTTTTCAGGAGAAGGTTATTAAAGTTTTAAAATATAATACAATGTTATAAAAATAAATATCAAGCCACTTATTGAACTTTTTCCTGTGCAACATATCTTTTTAGGTAAAACCTGAAGGTTTTTTCTCCATTTGAAAAATATTTAGTATTTTAAAAACATTATTGAATAATACATTTTCTTCAAAATGCAAATACAAGACTTTTCTGTAGCGGGTAAATATTATGTTAAAAATATGCCATAAGTCATAAATTAAACCCTGAAGAGGGCAACAGGTTGTTGCCGAAACTAATTGGTTAATAAAAATGTGAGTGGATCAAAACACAAAGTCTTTTTATTTCTCAAAATAATAAATCAAAATTATCCACAAAGTTAATGCTGTCAACATTCAAAACATAAAAATATGCCTCTTTTGCTGGGATATAGTACATGTTCTGGGCATTCCGAAAACATGCACAACTGAAAATTAACGATTTTTGATTTATGACGTTCCTGAAAGGAGTGAGCGATTTGTGGCTGAGCCATATTAAAGGTGCCAAAGAGGCGCATGCGTCTCGCGAGCCTGAGTTTGGCGGCCTCTGGGTAAATCACCAGTAAGTCACGTTTTAGTACCGTTATGTTTTCTGGGTTCATTTAGGCATGGTAAGGCGAGGTGGGTACCCGACGTATGAATAACGCAACATTCTCTCACGTGTAATACGTTCTTTGTCTTTTAGCTAAGGTGAAAGACATATCGCTCACTCCTTTCAACAACGACTTATATAAAAAATCGTCAACTTCCAGTTGTGCATGTTTTCGGAATGCCCAGAAAATGTTCTATATCCCAGTAAAAACGACATATCTTTAACTTAATATGTACCCACTACAGGGGAGAAATTGTTGTTTTTGCATTTTGAACAAAATGCATTTTTTAATTTTTTTTAAATAGGTACACTCAGTATTTTTCAATGGAATGTGTCGGAATGCCCAGAAAATGTTCTATATCCCAGTAAAAACGACATATCTTTAACTTAATATGTACCCACTACAGGGCAGGGGCAGAAATTGTTGTTTTTGCATTTTGAACAAAATGCATTTTTTAATTTTTTTTTAAATACAGTCAGTATTTTTCAAATGGAGAAAAACACACGAATACGGCTGGCGAATATGCAACCCCGAGTTCCCTAACCATTTCGGCTATTGCAATTTTTTTTAATTCTGATTCACACAATCGTTTCATTCTATTTTGAAATGATCTATATAAAAATCCATTCATTTTGTGTTTGAATTTTTTTTGTTTTACTTTAAAAGGAGACCCGCAAGAATAAATATTTGAGTGAAAATATACTTTATTATATTTATTTGGACCCCCTCTGGGAATCCAACCAGGAACTGTAGTCAAACCCGCTAACCAGTTAACTATGTTGGTGTTGATTGTATGTGTTTTATAAAAAATAACGTGATTGGCCATAGATTGTGTGAAAATACAATAAATAAATCAATTGTACGCTAACAAAAGAATGTCAACACGTAAAACACATTTGTGGATTTCTTAAGTGCCAATAAATTGCATAACCAGTACAAAGAATAATGGAAAAACTCCGATAAATCTTTAATCCATTTGAAAACATATTCGATATACTGTATTATATTGATAAAATATTCCGATAACTGAGATTTCTTAGAGCAATAAGCTAACGATTTTTATATTTTAGATTACCTTCGAACATAAATGTTGTTATGCCTCTCTCTCTGTAAATATATATATATATATATATATATATATATATATATATATATATATATATATATATATATATATATATATATATATATATTATATATATATAATATATATATATATATATATATATATATATATATATATATATATATATATATATATATATATATATATATATATATATATATATATATATATATATATATATATATATATATATATATATATATATATATATATATATATATATATATATATACATATATATATATATATATATATATATATATATATATATATATATATATATATATATATATATATATATATATTTATATATATATATATATATATATATATATATATATATATATATATATATATATATATATATATATATAAATATATATATATAAATATATATATATATATATATATATATATATATATATATATATATATATATATAATATATATATATATATATATATATATATATATATATATATATATATATATATATATATATATATATATATATATACATATATATATATATATCGATGCGGAATGCATCGAAATGCGTGTCATAATAGATTTAAAAAGTAGTGGTATTTACCAAGTAAAACTACATCAAAAATGGATTTTATTAAAAAGTGGACTTCAGAATCAATTAATGAAAATATACTATCTTCATGATATTTCAATAAAGTGGAAAAAAACTGATGTATATATAAAATTGTTATTTTATTATAATGTATGAAATGCATTCCACCAAGAAATGTCAAGAACAAACTTAAATCATATAATAATAATAATAGTTTGGATAATTTTTATAGCGTCATTTTAGTAAAATACTACCTCAAGGGCGCTTGCAAAGACATGGATAATAATAATAGGATGATGATGATAATGATATATAAAAAAATTAATGGATTAAAACGTCGTCAATCGGTCTCAGAGTCTGGAGCGTAGAAAAGATGAGCCGACAAATTAAAACGCCTTCCTCTTGATCCCATGGGCTGGAGAATGGCCAAGGTGTTGGGCAGGACGCCTTCCTGAGCGATGGTCGTCACGCTGGAGGGCAGCTTGTTGAGCATATATAGACGTTTATTATACGACTAATCATCACGCGACTTCCCCTCTGGGGTAGGCAGAGAGAATAAAATGCTATTCACATCATTCCGGGTGTGTCCAAATCCTCGTTAACAAATCTATTCTCCACTTTTATTAGCTATTTTTCCATTTTTAACATCTCAAAAAAGATGAAAAAGAATAAATCTTGGTGTAAACATTGCTTACCACCTATCATAGGCTGGTTTAAGTGATCTCTTTATGATGACGTGATAACTCATGGGTAGAATGGTGAATGTTGCACGTGTGTAAAGTAATCACTTAATCAGCGTTTGACAGGTATAAGTCCTGACCCAGACTTCCATATTCTTCTTGAATGTATTGATAAGTCAAAATATTCATTTTTCACTGTTCGTCTTTTTTCCGACCTTGATCAATTCTCTCAAACGAAACGAAATTTTTAAAATTCTAAAAATAAGACCAGGTTCCCGCCTTCCGGATGGCTAAACTGAACAGGAAGTCACGCCTCTGGCAGAAATAATTTCCTGTAAAAGACGACCGGGTACATTGCACGGCAATTTTCGCCATGGATGACCGGACAGAAATCATTGTATGGAAGCAGAACACAACAATGAACTTGAATTATTTATACACGAATCGTGGAACTGCATCCGATGGACCAAATAATTAATTTGCTATTGATAGCGATGCATGCTTGTTGGAAAATCTATGGTTGTTTGATTTTATTTGTATAAGTGATGTGAAAAAATTCATAACCAAAGGCTCAGATACACATAAGCCCTACTAATTTTATTTTATTTGGGAATTTATGCAGGATAGTTACATCAATTAAGTCATTCACAGAAATGAGTTACACAAAACGAGTCTTCTACTTTTTCCCATGTTCACTCTCTAGGTGGAGCATATGGCCAACACGGGACGTCTCCGAGTCACTCTGTCACGCGCCATCTCCTTGGCTTCCTCCCTGGTCAGTCCAGCATCTTGAAGTTCTGCTAAGTATAGTTGGTGAATAGTCGTCCTCGGGGTTTGAAGCAAACATATTTTTAATTTTTTTTATTTATGTATTGGAAAACCAAGAATATTTACAACAATAACATAATATAATAAAATAAAAAAAATAAAAATCCAATTACTGGTTTTCACTTAAGTAATCAAAAATAAAAATAAGCTGTCATGTTCATAAAAGTATAACTATATAATAAACTAACATTACATGTTTTTATCAAATAATATAAATTTTCTTTATCAAATAGTCATAGACATCAACAATATTTCTCTTAAACATATTAAAGGAAACATTATTGGTGTCTATTTCATTAAGCATTACATTGCACACATCGCAGGCTCGATTTAAAAATGCATTTGGTAGGACTTGGTGTTCATTTTAGGGATTTTAAATAAAGTTTTGTTTCTGGTCTGTGCTCCCGGGACTCTAAAATTGATGAGTGATAAAAACTCTGGGCAATAATCATATGAAGGAAGCTAGGAGTGTGTGTGTCAGGCCAGAATAATGTGGCGTTCCATATTCTCTGCCTACTCCTGCAGTTAGTGATAGCAGTGAACCTAGAACAATCGGCATTATACGGGCGTTCGTATTCCACGCGCTGCAGTTGACATTAATAACACCATTAAATATTCATTACAGGATGGAGCCATTACTCTTGTCAGGATATATCATGGAGTTCCGAAATAGGATTGGGGAAGGAAACGCCGTTCCCAGAACACTTTGCTCCGTGATTATATTCATTTCAATGTCGTTTATGCACAGGTGTGCGGTTTGCTGTGAAATCGAGTAATAAAGATGTTTAATCGCGGGTATAATATGTAGAAAATGTAACAAAGTTTCAAGCGATCACTTAATCCAGCCAATGTCGGGTCGTAAACTTATTAACTATAAATTTATTTATTAAAATATTAAGTATATTATAATATTTAGCGGTCAGGTTAGAAGTCGAAATAATCGGCGGGTATGTATGAGGTGATACATGAACGTGGAAGAGGCGAAGAATGTTTGCAAAGACAGAGTGGCGTGGCGTTCTTTTCACTTTGCCTACCCGTTAGTTAGTTAGTTTAATATGTATAATTTTTTTTTTCAATTTGATTTAGAAAAAAATAGATTTTTTTTAGAAAAAGTTAAATTACGTAAAGTATTACCTGGGTTTAAAGAAAATAAAGATGCAAAAAACGCGAAATTAATATTATGCGCGTATATTTAAATTTTTAGCAAAAAAAAAATAGTTTTTGTATCGAAAAAATAAGTTTTTCTTCGAAATAAAAATGAATGAAATACGGATTTTAAAAGAAAGTAGTTATTGAAAGGTAAGGAGTTTCAAAATATATATATATATATATATATATATATATATATATATATATATATATATATATATATATATATATATATATATATATATATATATATATATATATATATATATATATATATATATATATATATATATATATATATATATATATATATATATATATATATATATATATATATATATATATATATATATATATATATATATATATATATATATATATATATATATATATATATATATATATATATATATATATATATATATATATATATATATATATATATATATATATATATATATATATATATATATATATGTAATAAAATAACTAGGTACCTACCTATACATTTTATTAAGTACTTACAAAAAGTACCTACATAAAACAGTTCTACCACCAGATGCCGCATGCGTCGCTCAGAATAAAACAAAAGACTTCCGATAATATTATTAACTGTCAGAATAAGATAGATAGATAGATAGATAGATATAAAAATTATTATAAAGATAAATTAAGAATAAACTTTAATTACAAAGCAACACATTGTTTATTTTATTGTTATACACCCACTTTACATATTATTTACACTTAATTTTCAAAAGGAAAATATTACCACGTTATAAAACGACAATTTTATTAATTGGAAATGGATTATGAAACATTAGATGTATTAAAACAATTACTACAATATGTTCGGAGTGAGAGAGAAAAATTAGAAGATGATCAAAGAAAACGATTAGAAGATAATCAAAGAAGACGTGGAAATTTAAAAACTAGTGATAAAATTAAAAATAAAAATCATGTGAAAAAAATTTCTACAAAATATAAAATAAAATATACTCCAGAAAAGAAGAATTTCGAAGCAGATTGTGTGAGCAGGAATCCAGTATTAGAATCGAAGGAAAATGCAAATGAACAATTAAAAGTTGTAAATTTGGT